>NC_067400.1:471000323-471060323 GCF_016432865.1 Antechinus flavipes
TTCTTTTGTTCTCTGCTGTATATATATTTTTTATTTTATTTGCTCTCTTCCAAGAAGCCTACAATTAATACATATATATACATATATATAAAATTAGTACTATATATATTATATACACATATACACATCTACACACACACACACACACACACATCAAGTAAAATAAAATTTAAAAGCCACTTCCAAACTTAAATGTACTGAATCAATTTAAGTAATTATAATTCAAGTTTCCTTACTCCCTTCTATCAAATTTTTCTAAAGTTATATTCAGTACAATTTATGGTTCATACACTCTCAAAGTTGGAAAGAACCTCAGAGGTCACTGACCCAATCTATATCAAAATCCATCATCCAATCAATAAAACATTTGTAAGTCCCTATTATATAGTAGTCATTGCATTACTGTGCTGGGCATTGAGAATTCAAGACAGAAATGCAACAGTTCTGCCCTCTGGAAGCTTACATTCTATTGAAAGAAATGATTATTTCTTTCTTATATTGACAAGCAATAATTGAATTAGGACCAGAATTTTTTTTTCAGAAACTTGTAGGTTGCTTGGGACATTAAACAGGACATTGTTGATGGATGAGATTAACCAAATCTTTGGGATACATGCTCCCAAAAGACTCCACCAAACCAGAAAACCTAGCAAAGAATTTAATCTAAAGTGAATTCTGAATAATTCTCATAGTGGTCTACTCCAGATCCTTTATTTAGATTGCCCAAGGTTAAGGATGGTCTGGGAGTAAGAATAATCAAAGTTACGCACCTAGTCCCTGATTAGAATGGTTCCACCTGTCTTAAGATTCATTCTTCTCCTTAATAATTAACCAATTAGAGTTGATTGCTACCCTTAAGACCACCCACTCTTCCAAGGGCATTTTAATGATGAGTGGGTTTTTTGAGGGATGTTTGGCATTCAAGAGTGCCACTGACTCCTTTTATTAATTATCTGCTAGCATGATTAATAAAATGATTAATTACCCAGAGATTCTTGTCTTGAACTTTTTATAAGCCAGGCTATGATTTAAAAAAAAAGGAATATAAAACAATTTAATTGATAATCAATTCTATAAGTGTAACCTAAGGAAATGGTTAGGGAGAGGACAGAACTAGAAAAGGTGGGAAAAGGGGCCAGGAAAACATTCCAGGATACTTAGGGGCACTGAAGGATAGAGTTAAAGCAAATTGGAAAGCATTGAAAAATTGGTTATGACAAATATTTCAACATATTTAACATATATTGGACTACCTGTCAGCTAGGGGAGGGAGTGAGAAAGAGAAACTTTGCAATAAACGGTTATTGAAGGATCAATGTTGGAAAAATTACCTATGCATATGCTTTGTAAATAAAAAACTTTAATAAAAAAAGAAAAATTGGTTATGAAACCAAAATCAGAAAGTCTAGAAATGTATAAAATTATGTTTATCCAAACATTGTATTGTTTTAGCAATAGCTTCCCTGGTTGACTAGCTAGGTAGGATAAGTGACATGCTATCTTGCAAGTTAATTACTATTTTGCTACTGAACTTTTTTCTCTGGTCTTTCATCTGCTGAATCTGCATGAAGATTCCACATGCTGCTAAAAGGAGAATTACTTTGATCTGCTAAGCAAGGGAAATGGAACACCGTTCATATAACAAGTGCTCTTCGTTGTTTCAATCACATATTTGATACGCCAAACATTCCCTAATGAGGTCTAACATCCCTTAATATTTTTGTTTGATAAATAAATCATGAGGCTTCTAACAGGAGGTCAATGCAGCCGAATCTACAAATAGACTGTTTAGTCTTCTGAAGTTAAACAGGCTTTATTAGTGGGTAACCAAAACACACAGACACAGTTATCATTTTCCCCACCTGGTATGAATAGGTCAGACCTATATCACCCCATAACACATGGAGACATACTAATAATACCTAGGCAACTAATGGTACAGGAGAGAGAAAACTGGGTCTGGAGTCAAGAAGACCCGAATTCAAATTCAGTCTCAACACTTAATATGAATGATCCCAAGAAAGTCACTTAGCCACTATCTACTTTTATAACAGCACTTACTTCCCAAAATTGTTATGGGGATCGAGCAAGCTAATATTTGTAAAAGGCTTTATAACACAGTACCTGACACATGATAAACAATTAATTTCCCTTTCTTCCCTCCAAGTATGAATGGGCTAGATTTATATCATTCCATAACACAAGTAGAAATACTTAGGCCATTTTCCCCACCAAGTATAAGAATAGACCAACATGTCCAGCATAAATGAGAAATGTCAAAGCTTTTGTTCATTGTGGTCTAGGTAGAGATAGTGCGATAGTGAAATGAGTTCTGGCTAAGAGTTAGGAGGCCCAGGCTGAAATTTTTGAATCACTTTGGACAAATCATTTAAATTCTCTGTCCTTCAGCTCCTCCATCTGTAAAAAATGGTGAAAAAATGTGTCTCTCAGAATGTGATGAACTCTCTCCTCCTCATTGAAGTATTTTGAGGGCACCCCTGTTTGGGAAGGCCTTGAATAATGCTGATATAAATGACATTGCCTTGTAATCATATCTATATTTGGAGAAAGAGATGGGAACAATCAAGGACAGATGGATCAACAGCTAGAGAATTGAAGGGCAGGAACTGTGATACTGCCTAAGGGCCATGTGAAGTGAAATTATATTTAAAAACCATTCAAGTAGAGCCCAGAGAAGTTTTTGGTGGAACTGAACCATGGTTTCTGGAGAGGAATAAAAATAAAAGGAACTGAGGAGGTTCTAGAACAGTTAATTCAGCATCTGAGAAGAAAACAACTGTGCCCCTAAACTGAAACCATCACTTAAGGGAAGGCAGGATGGCCCATTGGAAAAATCAGTGAATTTGGAGAGCCTGAGTTCAAATCCACTCTAATGATCCTTACCTATGTGATCTTTTGCAAATTATCTAAGAGCCACATCCCTCAGTTTCCTCACTTGAAAAAAATGAGGGAATTTTATCTAACAGCCTTTAAGGTCCCTTCCAATTATATATCTATGCTCTATAATCAAAATAATCCAAGCTATTGAGCATTTATTAAGTACCTTCAGTGCATACCCTATGTTAAGTGAAAAAATACAAAACATCAGAAAGCATGTAATGCTTCCAAATACCAGCCATCTGAAATCAAATAGATTGAATCTATAAAAGCTAAGCTTCTGTATTTAAATATATTAAGTAGAATTTGTAACTAAATTAAAAGTTTATTATTTACAGATATATATTCTTTCTTTCTTCCTTCCCTTTTTTCCTTCCTTTCCTCCTTTCTCTCCTCCTTTCCTTTCTTTCTCCTTTCTTTATTCCCTCCCTTCCTTCTTTTCTTCCTTCCTTCCTTTCTTTCTTTATTCCTTCTTTCCTTCCTCCCTTCCTCTCTCTCTTCCTCTTTTCTCCCTCTCTCCCTTCTTCCCTCCCTCCCTCTCTTCCTTCCTTTTTACCTGCTTTCTTTCTTTCTTAGGTTGTGGACCTAATGTGACACTATAAAGAGAAACTTTCCTCCCCTCCTTTATTGTGATTCTAGTATAAGAACTAAAGTTCAACATGAAGAATCATTCATTTGTTGGTAAATATTTGTGTTTTTTTCTGATGGGGATGAAATGGGAACTGAATAGTAAAACAATAAAGCTGTAAGCATTATGAGCGGAATAACTTATGTAAATACAATGGTTATAGTTTAATATGATATGTCTAAATGGGTTTTGCTTAAGAGATTTAAGTTAACAGCCAAGGGCAGCAGATGGCTCAAACCAGATAGAGCTTGTTTCAGTTCTCCAGAGGCTAACATTCTTAGGAGATAGAGGTAGGAGAAAGAAACTAGAAGATGAGATTAGAACCCTATAAAAAGTAGAAATCATAGGTAAGCCAAAATAAAAGCTAGAAATGCTATGGACAAAGTCAAGCTAAAGGAGTATTTGAAAATGAAAATGTGACTAATTCTAGAGCCAATTCAAGGGGACACATGCAAAAATTGCAAAAAAGGAAGACAGAATCAAAGGTAGGTATAATTAATCTACTGGAATTAATGATTCATATGTTCTCCAGAGCACCATCAGATAGTGGATTAAGAGCTACCAAGTAAGAAAAGTGTAGGTTCAAGACCTAACTCTAACACATACTAACTCTCTAACGCTAGGAAAGTTACTTAGACTCTTAATGACTAAGGCAACTCTCTAAGATTATAAATTGGAGAGTAGGTGTTTATTAATATTGGGAAAGGGTTTTCCTACCCAGAAGTTGTCTTACATCAATAAAATCACAGATTTAGTCCAAAAACTTTTTTTGGAAATATAAATACAATATAAGGAAATACAAAACAATATTTCAGGGGACAATTCATTTAAAATTCAATTTCTTTCTTTTTAACTAGAATTATAGAAAAGATCATTTATTCCTATGTACTCCATGCTTCTATTTAATACATTTAAGTTGACTAGGTCAGCTTGCTCCCCAAATAGCCTCCATTTTAAGAACTGGATCCATAAAAGCAGGCTTCTTGCTATATAGCACAATGCAAAAAAACAATCAAACAAATAATTAATTTGGAATAGTACAGAGAAAGAACTTAATCAATGCTTTTCATTCATTCATCCATTCCTGGAAGCATGGTACCACTGAATTTTGGATTCTGAAAAAATGTATTAAAAATCTGATGGGTTCTGCTACTTCTAAGCTACATAGTTTTGGGTAAGTCCTTTGACCACTCTGGTTCCTAGTTTCCTAATTTTCAAAACGAAAGGGTCACTAGATAACTTCTTAAGCCCTTTTATAATTCTGAAGTCATGATACTAAATGTTTGGTTATGACATGTTAAAATTATGGGGAACTTACATTGGTTAGGGGAATATTAAGTGGACTATGCCAATAATAGATGTGAAAAAATGTCAAAAGAAATCTCCTTTTAGTTTATTATTAATATTTTCCCAGCCGAAACCCCTTGAAGACTTTTCCCTTTAGGGAAGGAAGTAGAACAAAACTTAAGGTATTTCTCAGAGAAACAGATTAATGGTGATAACCAAACTCAGCTCTTCCACATGGGGAAGTAATTTAGGTGTGTGAGTTTGGAGGTGATATAGAAAGAAGCATCAGGAACAAACTGAAATCAGATAGTAGACAAATACTTAAGTGCATAAACTTAGAAAGACTCAGGAATAATGAGACAGCACACAGTTTGCACTTCAGTATGGCAGGCTGGTGAGTTTTAGCTTTACCTCCTTTTGGTTCCTAAAAGCCAGTTCACAATTCGGGAATTAGACAGTCTCATTTTAGGATAAGTTAAGCTTTCTCAGCTAGAGTCCATATGGTAATGGTCACTACAACAATGTCCTTTTCATCACCTGTTTTTTTTTTTTGTTTGTTTGTTTGTTTGTTTGTTTGTTTGTTTTTTTGGCATTAAGAAGTCTTAACAGTAACATCAATTTGGAATATATCAGGGTAAAAATGATTTCATGGTTTCTTTTAATGAACTCTTTAGATCAATAAGTTCAATGTCAGAGCTGGAAGGGACCTTTATATATATATATATATATATATATATATATATATATATATATATATATATGTCTAACTTCCTTCTACAGAGGGGAAAGTTGAGACTCAAAGTATTTAAATGGTAATTATTCAAGGTAACACATGAAGTGTAAGTAATAAAGTAGTATTAAGTAGTATGTAAGTAATAGCAAGTAATAAAGCCAGGACTAGAACTCAAGACTTGTATCTCTATACTCAAGGGTTCTTTCCTCTGCACCACACTTTCTCTGGTACCCACAACGCTAGGGGCCCATTATGGATCACAAGAGCCATGAGGAAAGGGCTTAGATTCTATCTATTCTTTTCCACTCTGACCCCTCATTAATAGGCTGCCAGGGAGAAACTCCCTTCTCTATAAATTGAGCCCAGAAACCTGCCTCATTGTATTATCGCGAAGTTTCTGGCTTAAAACACTTGAAAAGTTTCCCCACTGTGACTAGTCAAACAAGATCTTTTTGCTTTCCCTTTTTCTCCACTAACAATATTTATACTCATTTCTTTTATTGAAATCTATCTGCCTCCTGTTCTATTAAAGCAGCTTGACTGGCAGCTCCTATTCTCCCAAAGCCTGCAGCCCATCTCTTCTCCAGACAATGAGGTACAAGCATTCTATCTTCTATTGTGTTCCCGCGCCCTTCTACTCTCAAATCTTCAATCTTAAAAGGCATGTCAGAGATGTCTCCATCTAAAACTAGGTCTCTGAATATTGCCAGTTTGAACTAGCCAGCGACATATTTAACCAGTTCTGACCAAAGAAAAAAGAAAAATGAAAGATTTCAATCTTCTCTCCTCTCTTTTTCTCGCCCCAATGATCTAAATTCTTCTATTCAAAGGATTGCTACTATAGGTTATTGGAGAGAGAGAGAGAGGTCTGTTTTTATGGAGATAGAATCGTGGAGAATATACTGTCTGAACACGAAACAATCTTATCAACTTAAATGTATCTCAAGGCTAAATGCTGCTGTTTGCCTTCTCCCCAAGAGGTCCTGAACCATGAAAGTATATAGAACTGAATGATCTTGAGTTACCCTTCAATTCCCTTTCTCAGAATTTGGGGCAAATGCTTATAGAAAAACTGTTTCAGGGCATTACCAAACAGGAGGCTTTTCCTTATGTAAAAGTTCAGACCCCCCCCCCCCAACCTAAGGTTTCTTCCCTTTATTTCTCTCTCATGTACCTCTTCTGTTATATATCTTCAGTTCAACACGAATTCAGTCTCTAAAGTGGTTAAACACTTTTCTTACAATTTCGGTCACTAAAGTGGTTAAACACTTTTCTTACAAAGACTGGAAGCCTTGGGGCTACAAACTCTGCATGAAATGTGTATAGATGTTATTTAGAATAAATGCTGGGTGCACAATCTTTTTACACACTTCTACCTGGAATTTCTTAACACAATAATCGGAATTTTGTAGATATCTTCAGTTTCACTCTCTAGTTGTCTCCTTGTTCACATGAATAGCCAAGCCTAAAGCTACATGACTTTGTTCAGATCTTTCCCTTGATTTTAAACTGAAATGTACCTCCAAGAACTCCCCTTATATCCTTTGTGGCAATATTGTTTTGATGTCCTCTACACAGAAATCTCCCTGATCTGTTTTTCTTCTGGTACATCATTCCACAGTCAGTTTACTGCATATCCTCCACAGTTTTGAACCTTTCCATATTGATTTCCATCTGTATTTCTTCCCCATTTCCACAAAAGCTCATCTAACCTACATCAAATTATTTGGCCTTTTGAACCCCAGATGAAAAAATAGTTTGCTTTCTACTTTTCTCTGTCTCCACTTTAGTTTACACATATTGTCCCCAAGGCCCTGTGTCTTATTTCCAAGAAATATCTCCTTATAGAATCAGCAGATTCAGTTTGCCTTCATTAAATGTTTGCTATGCTATAATGGTCAACTGGGGTTCTTGAAAGCTTTGCCAGGGGCATGGAAGCATTGGCAGATCCTACCAAGCTGGAAATGTTTCAAGAACAATTCTCTCTCAGCAGGAGAGACAAAACAAATGGATCTGACTCTGGACTAGATTTGTCCTTGAAGGACCAGGTTTGCGGAATTCAGAGAGGTCCATCACCAGAATGTTGGCCATCAGGTAAAGAAGACTCTTGAGAAATATTTACCAAGTCATAGAAGAATGGTAGTTTCTGTAAGTGGCAGAACTGAACACAGAACCCTGAAATATTGAAGAAAACATTCATAATGTACATTTATATTTTAAATGGGTCCTTTTTCTTAGGCAAGGTTATTCTAGCCAAATGAAATAAAAGGCTGGAGAATTTTTATTTTTTGCTACATCATGTTGAATATACCTCTCTGTAGGATGTCAGTTCTCTTCCCTGTCACTTGCTGTGAAAATGGAGATGACTCTTTTACTTAAGTGTGGCATTGCCTCATGAAGAGAAGTAAAATTGAACACATGGAAACTGGCATCTGGTCAGTTAAATTTGAGATCCATATAGGCTCTATCACAAATGAAAATCCTTGAAAGACAGAGTTTCTGGATAATTAGTTATTAATTTCTTAATTAGGTTAGTAATGGTAATCACTAATTAAGAAATAAATTAATCAATCAATAAATTAATAGTGGTTTCTCTAAATAACCACAGACACAAAAGGAGACTTTTGAAGCACCTTAAATCCCTTCTGAAAGGAAACTCCTCTGATAAGTGAAACTCAACCCTGATTGATGGACATTTTATGAGCAAATGGATTAAAAGTCTTCAGCTTTTCAGGCAGATCCAGAGACTCAGAAGCCTCAAAGTACCCAGGCAAGGGAAAACCTTTTCATCTGGGACCTCTCTGCTAGTTTTTTCCTTCATGTACTGGGTTGCCCTAAATTCTAATGGAAATGATCAAGGACAGGGGGTTCTTCCCCAAGGCAAAGGCTCACCTAGACTTGATTCTGTTAGTTTTTCCAATTGGGTGGGATCCTGTCCATCCTAGTTTAACAAGGATGTTCCTTAGGGGCTAGTAGTAATCTCATCACTCAGCCAATTCTTTCAGAGGCTGACTGATCTTTTCAGGAGTTGGGCCCTAATAGAAATTAAAGGATGGATCACAAATTAATAATTAGTTATGAATATAATAGCATTATATTCGTTTCTGTCAGGCTGTGCTAAGAAATACTGCCATAAAAGTTGAGTCTAAACAAGATTAGTGGATTTTTTCAAGCCATTCTCCAATTGATAAATGGTCAAAGGATATGAACAGACAATTTTCAGAGGATGAAATTGAAACTATTACCACTCATATGAAAGAGTGTTCCAAATCATTATTGATCAGAGAAATGCAAATTAAGACAACTCTGAGATACCACTACACACCTGTCAGATTGGCTAGAGTGGCAGGGAAAGATAATGTGGAATGTTGGAGGGGATGCGGGAAAACTGGGACACTAATGCATTGTTGGTGGAATTGTGAACGAATCCAACCATTCTGGAGAGCAATCTGGAATTATGCCCAAAAAATTATCAAACTGTGCATACCCTTTGATCCAGCAGTGTTTCTATTGGGCTTATATCCCAAAGAAATACTAAAGAAGGGAAAGGGACCTGTATGTGCCAAAATGTTTGTAGCAGCCCTGTTTGTAGTGGCCAGAAACTGGAAAATGAATGGATGCCCATCAATTGGAGAATGGCTGGGTAAATTGTGGTATATGAATGTTATGGAATATTATTGTTCTGTAAGAAATGACCAGCAGGATGAATACAGAGAGGACTGGCGAGACTTACATGAACTGATGCTAAGTGAAATGAGCAGAACCAGGAGATCATTATACACTTCGACAACGATATTGTATGAGGACATATTTTGATGGAAGTGGATTTCTTTGACAAAGAGACCTGAGTTTCAATTGATAAATGACGGACAAAAGCAGCTACACCCAAAGAAAGAACACTGGGAAACGAATGTGAACTATCTGCATTTTTGTTTTTCTTCCCGGGTTATTTATACCTTCTGAATCCAATTCTCCCTATGCAACAAGAGAACTGTTCGGTTCTGCAAACATATACTGTATCTAGGATATACTGCAACATATCCAACATATAAAGGACTGCTTGCCATCTAGGGGAGGGGGTGGAGGGAGGGAGGGGAAAAAAATCGGAACAGAAACGAGTGTCAATATAAAGTAATTATTAAATAAAAAATTAAAAAAAAAAGATTAGTGGATTTTTGCTAAACCAAGTAGCCAGTGTAGTCATACATTTGATGTAACTGATAATCTCACCAAACGGAATGGTTATTCTACCATTACTCAACACACACACATACACACACACACATAAAATAATAATGAACTTCAACAAAGAATAACGTTGAATAATTTTCCCTTCATCCTGGACCTCTTTCTCTCGTCTCTCTATTTGCCCTCACAGAGACTTGGCTCCCATGTGATAATTTAATATATCTTCTCCAGTCCTAGAGCCTATGTAGGAATACTTCTTACTCCCTATTTTTGCATCTAAGTGCTAGAAGTAACCTTTATGCTTTTCTCTCAGTAACATTCCTTCATTTGAAGTCCACTTAGAAAGAATTTTTCATACCATCAAAATTATGTAGCTGTAGCATACTGAACACTTCTCCTCTCCAATTTTCATTCTTGTTCTAGGGAACTTAATATCTGTATACATATTCTTTTAAACCCCCTAACCTCCGATTTTCTCAACTTTCTTAAGTCTCATCATAGCTGACTCCTTCACTGGACCTCAGCCACATATAGGATTAAGCATATGCTAGTTCTTGCCCCTACCCACTAGTGTTCTAGTTCCCTATTAGAAACCTCAAGAACGCCCTATTTTATTATCACCACCTATCTTTCCATCTCTCTCTGATTGCATCTCTTCTTCATTCTCATTAATACCTCAAATCCCTCTAATTTTAAGGCCATTACCCTGCAATGACTTCACTTTTCTCCATTTCCATCTTTAAACCAAATGTTAGTCATTTCCACTCTATACTGTCCTTTGCTCTTGAGTATCTGGACCCTTCATTCTTTTGCAACTTTTCTCTTTCCAAACCTCAGCCCTGGAGCACATTCACATTCTGCCTATTCCATTCCTTCTCACTAGCCATTAAACAAAGCTGAAGGAGATCTCACAATCATGCTGATTGGGTACATTACAAATTTATGTTATCCAACCACAACTGGGCCCTCACTGCAATAAGACTATCCTTTTATTCCTCCCTAATCGATTCCCTATCACGCTCCCCACAGAAATTATTTCAAACCTCCCCTTCCCTTCCAATAACTCCCACACCTCTTCCTCCTCAAACTCAACCATCCCCTCACTTGAGAACTCTAACTTACACTTTATGCAGGAAAAAAAAAATTAAGGTCATTCAAGTTGAGCTCCTCTTTTCTCGTTCTTTTGACTGAAAAATACATTGACATCATTTCCCACTCTCTCCTCCTTCTTCCAGTGTGGGATGAAGAGGTAAGCCCTTTCTAAACCTACATTTTTGAAATGCCAGATCTCAGTTCTATGTTTCGGGGACCTTCCTTTAAGATGCAGGTAAGACATCTTTGTCTACAGGAGGCCTTTTCTGATTTGTCAACTCCTACTGCCCTAACTACCCTGAATAACTATACTCAAACTACCTTGAATTTAATTGCTTTGTAACCAAAGTTATTAGCTTTATGTTTATGCTGTGTATGTAAACATAGGCATGTGTATACATGTGTGTTCACCTACACACCTACTTCCTTAGCAAAGTGTCTGCCACATAGTGGGTGCTTAGTAAAAGTTTGTTGATTGATTCATATCTGTCCCATTAGAATATAAACTCATTTTGAGTACAGATTGTTTCATTCTCTGTGCTTGTATTTATTCCCAGTACTCAGCACAGTCCAGAGCATTAAGTAGGCACTTAATAAATATTTGTTCTCTGATTGATTGATAGAGCTGGAAGGAATTATTTCAAGGTTACTGTCAGAAATATGAAAAGGGCAGTATCAAGGGGCTATACTTCTTCCAAACCAAAACCATAAGTAGCAATTTTGGTATCCCTGCCAAGCAGCGGGAAACCTGCCCTCTAGTCAACTTTGTAATTCATGCTATGAAAATAACACCAGAAGTAATTATAATAAATTCAGTTGACAGAAGGAGAATTAATCCTGGAAAAGTGCATGTGTTAAATTTGTATACCTTTTATTTCAATTTCCTGGCAAAAAGTTCAGATTACTTACCCTAGTTTCATCTCTTTTCTCAACATAACATCAGCCCTCAGGCTGTGCTAGGCAGGTGTGATTGAGAGGTACAGGTTCATTTCGGAGCAGAAGGCTCTCTAGAATGTGACCGTGAGTCCAGGATGGCTTCACAATGACCATTTGTGTTTGGAAGATCAACAAAGCCATGAAATCATGAAAAGGAGCTGTGTGGGGAGACTTCCAGTCAATTTTTCAATAACAATTTATTAAATACCTACTATGTGCCAGCCACTGAAGCGCAGAGCTGGTGCCTTTTTCGTCAGGGCACAGGGACAGGGCTTAGTAAGCTGGTAAGTCTTGGCAATGTTATGAAACCTCTAGGAAGAGTGTTTTAAGTATGTGACAGCCTGTTGTAATTCAAATAGAGCATGAAATCCAGAACAGTGACATTCATTGCCTCTTCACACCATTAAAATGGTGATTAAACCTTAGGACACTATGCTCTGACAAAGAATAGTGCCTGGTATATTGTTATGTAGTATAATGATTCAGATGGGGAAGTGAAACGTCCACAAAGAGTAAGTGAGATGGAAGCAGGACCCGGGCGATCTGGAGCCTGATCCTTTCACCTGATTGCCAGATGAAGCTTTTTCCATTTGAATATCCCCACCTCCCCACCACATAAGGTTCCGTTTTCCCTCTCATCTCTGATCAGAGATGGTTCAAGTGCCCATCCTCTCTTGAAAGGCTCAGACACACTATTGCCAGTCCAGCTCTCTCCCGGTAAAGCATTGCTTAGACGTGCCAGACCAGCTGTCCTTGCATTCCGTGCTTCTCCAAAGTGCAAATGGGTCCAGTTCATACGGCTAAATCTACAATAAATGACAGCTCCATTTATAGGACAGGTAAGCAATTGATTAGGAAATCTCATTATAGGTAAGCTATGTCTCTTAGAATAAAATGACTGTGGATTGGGGGGTGGGGAAGAGAACGTTTATGAGAGCTACATGTACTCATATCACTGGGAGATACACAATGGACAGAGCTTATGACCATTTGGGCACACGCGCATTGACCCCTTTTTCCTTTCTCCCCACCCCAAACTCCCTTCTGATGCATGCTTCTTGCTCTCAGTAGCACCATAATTGAATTATCATGTTCTATATTCCTCAAGTTCTTTGCCACCAGATCTTCCAAGTTCTATCTCTCTCCTATACTTCCTTCTCCATAGTCTAACTGAGGAGTGCTAGAGGATAAAGTCAAACCTTGGTGAGACATCATGCAACCACAATTTCTTTTATTATTTGCTTCTTGCAAGGTGAGAGAGGACAGCATCTCAGAATGAAAGATTCTCCTCCATGCCCTCTCTCAGCAGAGGCCCTAATTCATTTTTCATGGCCCCTTGCAGTGACAAAAGCCGCTGCTTTCTCTCTTGTAAGCGTGCTCCATGCAATAAGTCAAAGCTGATGTGCATTTTCCCCCTGGGTGCCGGAGCTGCGCTTTGATTTAATTTGCCCTGTTGTTTGGCATGGAGCCTTTGCCGGCAAGTTTCTCCTAAGAACTGTAGAGGCAAGGCTCTGACAGCGGTGGGGCATGGTGACAGATGGGGTTCAGTGGGTAGTGTTTAAATAATTTGCTGCAATGATAAAGGAAATTTTGGAGAGTGACAGATGCTTCTGCCGAAAATCAGCCAGAGAAAAACACACGTTTTGTTTGGGGGAGCCCAAAGCCCAGGTGACAACTCTCATCATCTGGAGTTATTCCTGTTCTCCTTGAGCCGGAGTTGGGATGAGTCTGCAAGTTGGAGCTGAACTTTTTCATTGTTACTGATGCTCTGTTTTATCTATATTTCAGTCTGTTTGAGATGATTGTTTTCCTTCTACCAATTCGCTACTCACAAGATCCCCCACCTCAACTACAGTGAAAACCAATACAAATTGGGGAGCACATGACTTAGTCTTTGGTTGGAAATGAGAGAAAAAAAGAGAGAGAGAGAGAAAGAGAGAGAGAAATAATTAATAAAAGTAAATTGAGAGTCACTGAGGAAAGGAGATGAGGATTAGAGTTATAATAAGAGATGAGCATAACTCGAATAGATAAAAGTAGATGACTCAAAGAAGGAGTATGGTCAGCACAGTTGAGAAAGGCACATTCTATGGGGGCTCAAAGTAGCAGTATCAGTCCTCACATGAGTCTCTCAGCTCTACTCTGTTGCATAGCTTTAGAAAAGTCTTTACCTTGTCTAGAACCAGGCTTCCATGTTACCTCCTGGCCTTCCCTTTAAAATGGTTCCTATACTACACCAATTATTGTAATCTCCCTCTGCCAAATTTGGGTTCTATTCCTGGTTTATAATCTTCACTCTCCTTTTAAATTTCCCTTCATGTATTATCTTCTACCATTAAAATGTAAGCACCTTAAGGAAAGGGACTTGTTTTGCTTATTTGCTTTTTTATTCCCAGAACTCATCACAGTAAGTACTGAATACATGCTTTCTTCTTCATCCCCCAAGCCCCCCTTTCTCTCTCTTTCTGTGTCTCTCTATGTTTTTCTATGTCTCTCTGTGTCTTTCTATCTCTATCTCTCGGTTTTTGTCTGTCTTGTCTATCTCTTTCTCTCTCTCTCTTGCTTATACCACACGCTACTTTAAAAGTTATATTAGTATCTAAAGAAAAAATAGCAGAGATAAAGAAGTGAATCAGTCCAAATTTTGATCCACTACTAAAAAAACACCTCAAAATTCTATTCCAATGACACCTTTATCATTAAACAAATTGGTTTAAGAAAAAAATTGGAAAAGGGGTATTTTATGAACCAGGGGTTAATAATTAAGGATCAAAATGTTTCAAGGAATCTCATCTTCCACTGTGTTTATATATCTATAGAAGATGTTACATACTACAAATACATTATTCATATGGACTCTAAAAAGAAAACAATCAATCAATCAATACAAATTTACTAAATACTTAAGGCCCTCGGGCCAGATGCAGCAGCTGAGGATGTTTATCCCCCTCACCCAGGGCTATGAAGTTTCTTTATTTAAAGACCCACAAAACAAAGTTTTTGTTTTTACTATAGTCCGGCCCTCCAACAGTCTGAGGGACAGTGAACTGGCCCTTCTAGACACTGGAGAAACAGACATAAAAACAGCTAACTGTAAAATGTCTCTCATGGAGGATCTTGCATTCTGTTAGGAAAATACAACATCTTTATAGATAAGTAGAGGATATATACAAAATACATATCCAATGATGGGAAGGCATACTAAAAACTGTGGGATTCAGAAGAAGCCTTTTGAAGGTGGTAGCATTTCTTTCAGTTATGCCTTGAAGGGAGTTAAAAGTTCTGAGAGGCAGAAGTGAGGAGGAAGAGGCTTCTTAGCATAGAGAAAATCCCATCTAATGAAATGGAGCCTGGAGATGAAATATCATAAAGCAATAACAGTAGGCAAGACAACCTGGCTGTAGCATAGAATCCCTGAGGAGAATAATATGCAACCAATTTAGGAATACAAGGTGGAGTCAGACTGTGAAGGACTTTAAATGCCAGGCAGAGAAGTTGATACTTTATCCTAAAAGCAATGGGAATTCACTGAGACTTCTTAAACAGAAGAGCAAGAGGTGGACTTAAGAAATGTTGATTTAGCAGCAAGAAGATGGATTATAGAGGAAAAATACTGGTTACATGGACACCCATAAAAAATATTGTCTATGTGAAAGGTGATTTGAGCATGGGCTGGAGTAGTTGTGGTCTGCATATAGAGAAAGGTAAGATTTGATAAATATTGAGGAGGCGGACTAGACAAGAGTTTTCAAGTGACAGGGTATGAGGGGAAGGATAGATTTCAGGAAGAGTGATCATCAAGGATGATTCCTAGGGAAGAGGAAAATCAGCATTTATATCGTGCCTCTCTATCAGATACTGAGCTAAGGGCTTTATAAAGATCTCATTTGATTCTCACAACAACCTTGGGAGGTAGGTGCTATTATTATCCCAATTTTACAGATGAGGAAACTGAAATAGGAAAAGAATAAGTGGCTTACCCAGTATTACACAGCTAGTGTCTGAGGATGGATTTGTACTCACCACTTTACCCACTAAGCCGACAGTTGCTCCTAGGCTACGATACTGGGTTACTGGAGAAATGGTAGCACCTTCCTCAGAAGCAGGGAAGTTGGAACTTCAGGACTTTTGTTATTTGAACTTTATTCTCAAGGAGGACCATGACTTCAGGGAGAGGATGTCAAGACATGGAAGCAAGTTGGATTTAAGTGAGGGAGGGCTGTGCAAGGTCATCTGCCTCACTTTTCCCTCCAAAGCCCTCTGGTCCAATGGCTAATGGCCATTTATAGATCAGAATGATTGGAGATGGCTCTAAATGCAGTGGGAGACCTTGGCCTTTTTAAGCTAGGTTCTTCAACAGGTCTCTGCTTGACTGAGGCCGCATTGAATGATTATGGCTATGTAGCAAGTGATGCACAGACTCTCCTTTCACCTAATCCAAAATAATAATAATAATAAAAATAAATGAAATTGGGAAGGGAAGACCCTCAGGGTTTCTTGCCAAAGCAGAAATGATAGCTATTTACATTTGTAGGAGTCAATCCAGATTCAAATCTTCATCAGAAGTAAAGAAGTTGGAACTTCAGGGCTAGAACTCCAGAAAGAGATGAGAGGCATATGGGAGTCACCTGCATAGAAATAATAGATGAATCCTTGGGAGCTGATGGGATAGATCATTAAAAAGAGTTGATATGGAAAAGAGAGGGTCCAAGACAGTTCTGCGGGGTACACATATACCTATAGAACAAGACATAACTGAAAATCTACAAAGGGAAGACAAGTAGGATCTCTCCAAGACACAGTAGAATATTTAAAACATTCTGAAATGGTTGAATTCAGGGATTCTTAAAATTTTTCCACTCACAACCCCAGGTATATGGCTATATAAAATAACATTTACTGATAAGTTCATGACCTCCATGTTCAGTTATGAAACCCTAAATGGTATTGCAAACCACAGTTTTAAAAGCTGAGCAAAAGAGAAGGAAAGGGGAGAAAGAGAAGAGAATAATAAAATAACAGAGAAATTTTTTATTAATTTGGATAACAGTATTTTCCTTTAAATCTTTCATTTTAATTCTTTAAAAGATTAGTACTTCCTCAAGGATATTTGGTGCTTTATAGTTGTTTATTACAAGGAAATATTCAGATCAAAAACCAAAAAATTGGCTACTGGAGAGACCCAATGATCATAGATTTAGAGTAATATCCAACTTTAATTTTACAGAAACTAAGGCATGGAGAGATTAAATGACTTCTTCCCCCCCAAAAAAAATTCTGAAGTAAGATTTATTTTTCTGTCTGTGTGTGTGTATGCTGAGGCAATTGGGATTAAAGTGACTTGCCCAGGGTCACACAGCTAGAAAGTGTTAAGTGTTTGAGGCCAAATTTGAACCCAGATCCTCCCGGCTTCAGGGCTGGTGCTCTATTCACTGCACCATCTATCTGAGATAAAGTTTTAACTCAGATTTTCCTTACTGCAATTTGTGTTCTACCTATTATCATATTGTCTTGTAATGGGAGCCTACATTTGGTTTTGTTGGGCTAAGGAAGGAAATACTATGACAAAGTAGAGCAGAAAGAGGAGGGACAGGAGTGATCCCATTTCATTGTAATCTGAGAATTTAAGACCAGTAAACCAAAGTTCATTCAGGTCATATGAAATACTTAAATGATGCAAGGTTGATAATAGAGTTGGCTAGGAACAAAGAACCACAGATTTAAGAGCAGGAAGAGAAGGTGGATTTCCAGTCCAATACCTTCTTTTCAGAGATAAGTAAATTGAGGCATTAGAAAGCTAAAGTGATTTTCCCTAAGTCACACAGTCTATAAACTCAAAGCAAAATTTGAATCCAGATTTTCCTGACTTCAAGATCAGTGCCCTATTCACTAGATAGAGTGTTTGCCTGCCAACCTGTTGTAAATTCAATCAGCAGACAAAGATTCTCCTTTTCTTATTCTTCTTATTTCCTGACTGAAAACAGCACTTTCCTCAAAAAGGTTTGCCTTCTGGCATTTTCTGGACTGTGTTTTACAGCTAATTGAACAGGCCTTAACCACCTGGGAACCTACAAGCCTGAGCCTCCCTCAAGCTGCCAGCTGACACCATGACCTTTCCGTGGGTACAGACACAGCATTGTCAGAGGAGTAATTCTGGAATTATTTTAATGGATTTAATCAGAAAAGTCAAGCCAAAGGACTCTCCAAAGCTCCTTGCTATACTTTTGCGTTCCGGTAAGCCAGACTAAAGGGCCAGCAGTATCCTTAAAGTCCCTCCCTCAAAAACCAAATGTGAGGGAGAGAAAAAGGTGTGGAAGAGGAGGAAGAAAAAGAAACGGATGGAGAGACAGAGAGAGACAGAGACCCACTGAGACAGAGGGAAAGAAGTCGGTTGAAGTATGCCTACCAAACATCTGTTTCTAGTGTGTCCTATCTGACAGCTAATAGTACTTCCTCCCTCCCAATCCCCTGAGAGTCAGAAATCTCACTCCAATATATTATTCCTGCAAGCATGGCTTCAGGCTTTGTGCTGGAGAACCCAAGCACCAGCAATAGAATGCTGACCTAACCAGATATTGAACCAAAGAGGAAGGTAACTCAGATGGGGAATTTTTTTTTTCCTGTACCTGCAAGCTACTGGTAACTCCAGGGAATAGATGTGGCTTATTATATAAGGAATAGTAGATGGTGAGTACCAAAGTGTGAGATAAATAGCCAAACTAAAACAGACAGACAGACAGAGAGACAGACAGACAGAAAGACTGACACACTGACACATATGCAAGAGAAATTTATTTTGGAAAAATTCTGTGATCTTAGAGAGAACAAGAGGAGGCAAAGATGTAAAAAGAAGAAAGGTTGAAGGGCAAAAAATCAGAGAAGATTTGTTTTGGACATAGTGAATTTGAGATTCCTATAAGATATCTACTAGAAATGTCAAACATGGAGTTAGAACTGTAGATCTGAGTCCCAAGGCAAAAAATGAGATCTGGGAACCATCTGCATAGGTATAATTGTCTAATGAATGAGATTTGATAGACTAGATCATGAAAAAGAGTTTATATAGAAAGAAAGGGAACCCAGGACAAAATTCTAGTCTAGGATATCTGTATCTATAGCACAAGATAGGACTGAAGAACTAGCAAAGAAAAATAAGTAGGATCTCTCCAAGATACCATGGAATAGTGGACATCCTGAAATGGCATAACATATATATAAGCGAGTGGAGGAGAGAGGACTCCTCTCCTCAATGTGTTTATGTATATGTGTATGTATGAAAATATATGTGAACATATTTATAGACATATATATATACACAGACATAAACATATAGATTTATGTGCATATATGTATGTATGTGGATAGAGATATCCACAGATAGAGACAGACACACTAAAACTCAATTCTAACATAGTAATGATATTTTGGTCCTCTTTGAGAAAGGACAACAAGCAATCAAGATATAAAGATAGAGATAGAGATAAAGATGATAGATAGCTGTAGACATAGATATAGATAGGTAGTCCAATAGATAGGATGACTGGATCTGAAGTCAGGAAGATCACATATTCTTGCGTTCAAATCTGGCCTCAGATACTCACTAGCTATGTGACCCTGAATCCTTTTTTCCTCAGTTTCCTTATCTGTAAAATGAGTTGGAGAAGAAAATGGCAAAACACTCCAGGAACTTTGACAAGAAAATTCCAAATAGGATTATGAAAAGTTGGACAAGATTGAAAAGTGACTGAACAAACAGATCAGTTAAGGGATAAGAAAAACTAGAAGTTTTAGTGCACTCAAACAGAGCCTTGAGGAGAGAACCGAAGCCTCCAAAAGGGGGAGATGATATAGGAGGACATTTTAGCCATGTCATCAAGAGATACTGATATGAGAGAGGGGAGATAGAATGCATGGGTGGGCAGCGGCAGTTTGGATGGAACACAAGAATAAAGGTGTAGGAGTAGTATGAGAGAGCAGCCTGGAAAGATAAAATGGAGCCATACAAAATCATTAGGCTTAAAAACAACTTAAAAAAAAAACATAACAAGCACAGGATAGAAGCAAACAACAAAGATGAAAAGTAAAAAGAAGGTACATAAGTTTAGGTTGCAGGCATGTTTATGGTAGTGTGTATACAGTAGAAGTGATGAAAATGAAAGTGAATTGGGAAAAAGAGAAACCGGAAAAAACAATGAGTGAGAGAAGTTAAATCAGAGTCACAGATAGTGAAGCCAGGAAAAGGATCAAAAAATGGGGAATGATAAATTTATAAGAAGATGATCTATATGAGCAACAGAAAGAGAAAGAAACCAAAATGAAAAGAGGTGGGGAGTAATAAAGAGAAAGCAACACTTTGTAGCCAGGAGCGGAGTTGGAAACACATGGTGCCTTTCATAGTTGTTCAGTATTAACAGTGCTGGGCTGTCAGCTTTATTTAGCAGCCCAAATCTAAAAGTAGACTGTGAATTAAAGGTACTGAATCTGGGGAGAAAAAAAGAAAAGAGAAGGACTGATTATGGGAGTATGGGAAATCTTCTATGGACAGAACAAATCTCAGGGCAAGAACAAACAAACTAAGTGTGGTATGGATTTTAGTACCAAGTATTACTTGGATCTTTTCCCTTTCTCTAGAGATGACACAATGGGAGTGGAGTGGAATGGAAGGGAAATTCAGATATTTCAGTAATTGAATTGGTAAGGGAAAAGATCACCTGTCTCTGTCAAGCCTGCCCAGATGCTTCAGTTTGACCAACAGTGTTCTCCAGCCAGAGGAACAGAAGAGGAAGTAAAGCACTACTGAGATGGATTTGTAGAGGATACTATATAGGAAAAAACATTCACGGACGTGAGTGTCAGTACACTTGGATCCTAGTTTGGGCTCTGCTACTATCTAACTTTGGACAAATCATTTCATTTATCTGATCCTCAATTTCTTTCTTTTTTTTTTTTTCTTTTTAAGCATGTAGTCACAATAGTATCAGAGGGGCATCCATAAAGTGAGGATGTTAGAGGCTGTTAAATATGTGACTTTTAGAATTTTGTGAATGTGCTCTTTTGTACTTGTTCTTGTGCATCTTTGGGGAAATGTTTCTAAAATGTGTCTTTCTTGTTCTATAGAAACAAGAACTCCTCCTGCCCTCCCCCAAAGTATTCACATTTTCACGTGTTTTATATATTTATTTATCTATTTATTCATTCATTCATTCATTTGTTTATTCATTCATTCATTCATTTATCTGTGTATGCATTTATTGTCTCTGTAGACTGCAAGCTCACTGAGGGCAGGAATTGTTTTATGTGTGTATGCAGACAGATAGAGATACAGAAATAATCAGAAAGGCAGAGAGAAATAGAGATAAAGAGAGGAAGAGACAGAAGCAGAGAGTGATGAGTCAGAAACAAAGAGACAGATAAAGATAGAAAGAGAGAGAGAGAGACAAAGATAAAACAGAGATACAGATAGAGATACATAGAGAGAAAATAGAGAATGACAGACAGAAAGCTAAAAACAGAAAGACAGAGACATAAATAACATATACAGAAAGAGATACAGAAATAAAGATAGAGTCAGAGACAGAAACTGATAGACAGAGATAGAGATAGAGAAACAGATATATAGAGAAAGATAGTCAAAGAAATAGAAAGAGACAGCCAGAGGTAAAGAGAGGGAGAAAGAGAAAGAATTTGAAACAGAAGCAGAGAGTGACAGAGACAGAAAGATAGAAACAGACATAGAGATAGAGACAGAGGGATCAGAAACGGAAAACATGACCTTTCTCCCTAGTTTGATATAAGTCACTTGCAATTTGGAACCATGTTGGCTGTGTATATCTCATTCCACAGCAGGGGATACAAGATTCGACATGCTGTGGCTATTTCCCATATACACAGGAAATATACATAATTCATACACACACACACACACACACACACACACACACACACACACACATTCCCATATAGGAACTGTCTGATTAACAGTCTCTAAAAATCAAAGGTGAAAAAAAAAGCTAGCTAAGGCTATGATAACTATTGCTAAAACTTTCTATGCTTGGCTGCTCATGCCTCAGAGATGGCCCTAGAGCTATCCACTTTCCCTTCTGAACAGTCTTATTCAACTAACCCCTGTATTGTAGTATCGCTTGACTAGACCAACTAACAATACCTCTTCCCTTCATAATTTGTTTCCTTTTAGCATCCCCCACCCAGCTTATTGCAGTCTGGGAGTGGAGGAGATGGTTGTAATAGGAGAGAATTTTTTTTCTATTTTCTTTTCCTCCCTTTCCACTCTTCTATCTCACCTCCATCTCTCTAGAGAGAGTGGTTGGAGAGCTACAGGGCACTAACTCAATTCCAGCAGCCCCGCTCTGACTTCGACATTTTGCCTGCAGGCTCTATCTACTTCGTCAAATTAAGAATTTGTTACATGATGCCTGTCAGAAATAAATGAGAAGAAGTAAGGAGCAGGGGGAGCTGATAGGAAGAAGAGTAAGAGGCTGATTGTAGATAAATTTCCAATTTTTCATAAGACAGGGAACAAATGTTAAAATAAAAAATGAGGAAGAAAAGGCCTGACAGGCAGAGAGACACTGAGTGACCAGCACTAGCTGGAAAGGGAAGGGTATGGAGGGAGGAATGGATAGAACGGGTCCTGACAGATGAAAGTTCTAGAGACACAAGTTGTAAACCAAATGGAGACAATCTCTCCCACAGCAGATGTCCTATAAGAACCTAGTGCATAGTGATAAGAGGGATGCATCTGGTAAAAGCAGAAAGGACAAAAACTGAGGTTTTCACCGTGTTAGCTAGGTTAGTTCTGAAATCCCTTGAGTGGTCATACTGCTGGCCCTTATTTCTTTCTTGAGAATAAATATTATAGTTTCCCTCATTAATCTCCATAGTAGTGTAATCCCATCCTCTTCTCACAATTAGAGTAATTCTAGAAGAGGATCTGGAATAGTATTGAATATGAGAGAAGTTTTATTATTGTCCTGAAATTTTATCTAGAGATGAATAAATAATACTGTAGACTACAACACTAGCATTTACAAATAAGTTATTTGACCCTCACAACAACTACATTTGAACATTTTCACTGGCTCTCCTCCACACCTAGAACTTTCTCCCTCTTCATCTCTGTCTCCTTGAATTCCTTGATTTTCTTCAACTTTCAACTAAAAATCTCACCTTCTGCAAGAGGTCTTTCTCTATCACCCTTAATGTGAGTTCTTCCCCCTTGTGCCCAATTTAGTATATCTATAAGAAACATGAGATGCTCAAAGTTAGAGAATCCATCTCTAGTGTTCATATATACAATTTGTGTCCTACCTGTGGCAGAACTTTCTGAGCTCATGTTGGACTGATCAGCCACAATTGGATATATTGTAACTTGACTTAACATAATGATGTCATTTTTGACTCTCTTCAAGAATGAAGGACAGGGGGCAGCTAGGTGGCTTAGTGGATAGAACGCCAACCCTAAAGTCAGGAGGATCTGAGTTCAAATCTGGTCTCAGACATTTAACATTTCCTGGCTGTGTGACCCTGGGTAAGTCACTTAATCCCAATTGCCTCAATTAAAAAAAAAAAAAAAGAATGAAGGACAAAAACTAACCCATTCATCCATACATCCTTCCATCCATTTATATCATCTATCTATCTATCCATCTATCTATCTATCCTGTTGCTTTCATGTTGTCTTCTCCATTAGACTATAAACTCTTTGGAAGCAAGGGTTGTTTCTCCCCCTTTCTTTTCTTTATTATCCTCAAGATTTAGCATATAAAATGTATTTAATAACTGCCTGTCATCTCGATGACGATTACACAGTTCCTCTGACCCAGATATATCACTGCTAGGGTTATATAAAAATCAAATGAAAACCAAAAAAAATATATGTTTGGTAGCTTTAATAGTGACAAAAACAAAATGGAAATCAAGAGGATGTCCATCAGTTGAAGAACGATTGAATAAATTGTGGTACATGAATGCAATAATAATGTGTTATGAAAAACAGATGATTTCAAATAGAGAGAGAAATGTTTGCATATTGTAATAGAGAGAAATAAGCAGTTCAAGAAGAACAATTATACTATAATATCAATAGTATAAAATCAATAATTTTGAAGAATTTTTAAACTGATGAAATATGAAATGAGCAGAACCATGAGAAATGGGCGTTTATGCAATAACACTATTGTAAGGACAAAGAATTGTGAAAACTGTATGAACTTTGATCAATACAATACCATCCATGATTCCAGAGGATCAATGACAAAACATTTTGTCCACTTCCCTTGACAGAGAACTGGTGACAGAGTACAGAATGGGAATGAGATGAATAATTTTTGAACATGGATAATGAGGGAATTTGTTTCCTTTTATTCTCTCTCTGTTTCTGTCTCTCTTTCTTTATATAAATTAAAATAAACAAACACATCAATATATAAACATATGTATATCATGTAAGAAAATAAATTCCCTGAAACAAATACATACATTCATATGTATGTATGTTTACAACTATATGCATATACATCAATACACATATATATTTACATTTATTTATTTCAAGGATTTTATTTTTCTTTCTTTTTCAGTATGATGAAGAATAATAAATGATTTTTAAAATTAAAAAAACAATGTTAATTTTAAAAGATATCATACAGCAATAAAACTCAGGTTAAACGAATAGACAACACAACAGTACTATCTTGTTGAGGTAAAAATATAATCTTCCTTTTGTTTAACTAATAGCTGCATATATCTTCAGTTGGAATATTCTTTAGCATTGCTTTGTTTTATTGCTTTCAGGGAATATACGTCCATTTATGTTTATATATTGAGTTAAATCAAAATTTATAAATAAAAACCAGATTAAACTTTTTAAAAAGGACTTTGTGATGTAACTGGTAATACCCAAGGGCATGAGGAGAAGGACAAGGAGAAAGGAAGGAAAGATACATAAGATATAATCAGAAAAAACAGAAGTCTAGACAGCTATGTCTTAATTAAATAAAAACTATAAACCAGAATCCTGAGGATTTGGGGTATATCTGAATTATGTTGTTTAGTTGTTTTCAGTAGTGTCTGATTATTTGTGACCCGTTTTGGGGTTTTCTTGCCAAAGATAATAGAGTAGTTTGATATTTCCTTCACCAGCTCATTTTACAGATGAGGAAACTGAGGCAGACAGTTTTAAGTAAGTGCCTGAGGCTGCATTTGAATTTGTTTTCCTGACTACAGATCCAGAACTCTATCCCCAAGTTAAACCTGCCTTCTGAAGGTAATACAAGATTCAGATCTTCAATTCAATGACCTTTTGGCAAAAGTAGGAGGTAATACAATCAATTAATCAATTCACACACATTTATTATGCATGTATTGTGTGTGCTGAGCACTTTGTTAGATATAATACAAAAAGCATACAAAGGCCCAAGTGGAGCAGGCAGTTAATAAGCATTTATTGATCACCTTACTAGGAGACAGACACTAAGTGCTGGAGATAGAAGGAAAGGCCCCCCAAACCCAAACCCAAACAACAAAACAGCCTTGACCCTCAAGGAACTCACTGTCTACTTGGGCTGACAGCATTTAACAGCTATATAAAAATGTTCAAAGTCCATTTACATAAGCTTCTACTTATTAGCACAAAATGGATAATTGACATTCCTTAACGACAAGGGTTAGTCTTAATGAGAACATGGAAGAGAGATCCTGCTCTTCTGGCTTCCAGCTTTGAGAGAATACAGGAGTTTCCAGATTCTCTTGAGAAAGGAAAGAAGGAATCTGTGACAAAACCAACATGGAGAATAGTTGTCACCTTAATTATGTTCCTATTCCCAGCTTATCATAGCAGAGATCTGGGACTCTCTCTTATCTGCTTGTGTCTCTCTTGTTCTCTGTCTCTGTCTTATTCTGTCTCTATTTCTCTTCTCTTTATCTCCCTCATTTCTTGGGCTCTGTCTCTCTCTCTCTCTCTATCGCTATGTCTCTCTCTGTCTCTGTCTGTCTATCTCTGTCTCTGTCTGTCTCTCTCTCTCTCTCTGAACTTTTCCACTCACACCCCCTTTCTCTTAAATTGCAATACTTTACTCTCAATGGAGAGCTTATATACTTGAATATTATCTGGCAGAGTTTCACCTATATGCCCTCTATGATTTCTGCCTGCTATCTGGTTGGATAAATAGGTTTATTTTCCAATCACTTTGAGTGGTCTTTATATAATTATAACTATATAACTATATATATAAAACTTTATATAACTAACTATATAACTAACATTTGGTGAGAAGGGAATCAACCCTTTGAATATGTAGTTTGGGACACTCCTTCATAAGGGATAGAAAGCAGGATAACAATTTGAATTTTTTCCCTCTGGACTAATAATATAAATTTGTAGATATGTTTCTAGCATGGAGTACTACATCTCTAAGAAGAACAGAGTAACTAGCCTTATGGTCCCCAATGCCCTGCTCCCATTAGTAGGCATCAAAGTCATCATTGGAGAAGTGTGGGATACACAGACACACACACACTCAGATATATACATGTATATTCATATATGTACACATGTATATAAATATGTATAAATGTGTGTATGTGATTTTATAGTTGATCCTTGAGCTAATAGGGAAGCTAATGGTGGGGGTGACATAGTCAGATCTAAGTTTTAAAAAAAAAAATAAGCTTGAGAGATAAATGGAAGATAAATTGAAGTGGGAAAGAGACAGAAGGAAGAGAAACAAATGTCCAGATATGAGAAGGCAAATATGAGATTTCCATATACCTATCATATAACAGTTCCAGGAAAGTCTTCCCCCAGGATTTAGTGTAATGTTATATTAATTTTTTTCCTCTCCTCTCATACTCATTCCATGTATCAGGGCATCCCCAGAATGAGTTAGGTATTTTATATGGGAGGGTAGGGTTTTGTTCGCACCATCTGATTGGTTTTCCCACCTCTTATTTTATGTTCAGCAAAGTTCTATAGGAGATGGAAGTTTGTAGCATGGATTCTTTCCATCCAGTTCCAGAAATGGGAGAGATGTGAGATAAGAAAAAAGAACATGTCTAGAGACATAATATGGATACCATGTGCCAGGCATCTGGCTAAACACTTTATAAATATTATTTTATTTGCTCTTACCTTGTGAGGTAAGTGTTATTGATTGTCCCCATTTTACAGTTAAGAAAACTGAGGCAAAAAAAAAAGGATAAGTGACTTGCTTAGGAATACAGAGCTAATAAATGTTTAAAGCTGATTGATTCCAGGCCCAGTGCTGTAGATGCTGTGCCACCTAGCTGTGTAAACATACTTATGGTTCATATCTAATTTTTGACACTTAATTATATTACATTTATATTGTTCTCTATTTCATGTATGTAAATCTTATCTCCTTAACAATAGCTAAACTCCTTTAAGGATAATTTGATGAAATCGAGGTTCATTCCTGCCATCACCCCTTTTGTGCCCAGTATATTGCCAAGGCAAAACTACTAACTGCTTGCTGAAGAGTTAAAACATTATTAGGTGGAGAGCAATCACTAGGTCAAGCCCTGTTCCTTTGCGAGAAAAGAAGAGAGATGCTTGGAAAGGGAGAAAAGGACAGAAGCAAAGACAGAGAGCATCTTCCTGGAACCCAATTCTTCAGCCAGAAGCAGAGCCAGAGAGATCTCTGTGGTCTCCAGCAGCCAGTTTAGTGCTATTTCCAAGCCAAGGATTTGACTCTAGTTGGGCTGAATGCCCCGGCACCTCCAGCAGGTACGTTTCTTCTCCAGTTGGGTTGCTGGGCACTAGGCTGCCCTCCTCACCTTCAGCAGGCTCTCACAGGAGTATAATCAGAATGCAGACGGGGCAATGATCACCATCAGCTCTCCATCAGGGCAAAGACCCATCTTCAATTTTTCCCTCCACACATAACATTTTCCAGCCCAATGGCCTTGCTCTGTCCCCTGTGTTTTATGGCAGTGACATCTCCCTTCTGGAAGATCATTTAGAAAGCTGCTGCTTTATTGATAAAAAAAAATGTTTAGAGATGGCTCTGGAGAGAGCAGAAGTGGTGGGGGGAAGGGGAGAGATGAAATGGCTCTGGGGGCTGCAGGTGCATGAGTAGAACTGAGTGGGAGACCGCTAGAGCACAGAGAAATTTCCAGCAGAGCTGTCACCAGCCAGAGACCAAATGCACAAACTGGGCATAAGGAAAAGGGACCTCAGCTGGCTCAGGAAAGGGCTCTTTCCCGATGATTGTTTTTCCCTTATGAAGGGGGCTATTTTCACACTCATTCTCCCTTCACCATCTCTTTACCACTACCATATGCATGCCTAACACCCAGCAGGGAAGAAAAAAGGGGAAAAAAATGCCTTGAGAAGGCTCTGTCTGCCTGAGCTGCTTTGGGCAAATTTGCTTAGCAACAGACAGTTCCATGCATGGCTACTGACAAACATCCCCCCAATCCCCACTCCCGGCCCCCTCCCCATCTATTCTGTGTTTTCAAGCATGCTGTATATTCTTCATGGAGCTGAAATGGGAACTTTCAGAACCTTGGAGGTTGACCAACTTGCCTCAGTGGCCATTTTGGTAAATCCCCAGAATCTTCCCCCCTGCACTTTGAACTGGGAGCAAAGCAGCTGATCACTAGGGGGATCTTTGTATAGATAACTTTTGCTGATGTTGAAGGGGTTTAACGGGAAGGTAAGTCCTGGGGCCACAGGGGCACTGCTACCTGCCCTAGCCATGTACAACCAAAGTGCAATTTCACTGGGCAAAAATCCCACCTTCTAGCTTACTGGTGCTAGGATGAAAGCCCATTTTAAATAACAGCCATATTTTGAAGAAACAAGAGAAGAAGAAGGAGAAAAAAAAAAAAACCCAAGGGCTACAGCGCTGCCACGGTTTTAAATTATAGTGTAGGAGGATAAAAATAAAAGAGAGAGAGAGGAAGAGAGAGCAAGAGAAAAAAATTGCCATTGTTTTATGAAGCAGATGGGAAAGTTCAGGGGATCAGAAAAAGACTATTATTATCTCAACTCTACAGTGACAAGCCAGGAGAATGTACAGTTTTTCTCTTGCTCCATGAGTATGGGGCATCAGTGGCATTCTTTACCATACAGTTTGAAGAGAACTTCAAAGAAACACAGGGGATAGTTAAGGTCACTCAGATTGTACATTTTGAGCATCTTTTGTCTTTTATATTCTGTCATCCAGATCATAAGATGGTCGATTTAGAACTGGCAGGGACTTTAGCAGTCAGTGAGTCCAGCTCACTACATTTTAAAGATGGAGAAACTGAGGCCAGAAAGGAAACCTTGTCCAAGGTCAAAAGTCAGAAAGATGGGACTCAAACCCAGGTTTTCTGACTTCAGATCAAGCTTTCCTTCCACTGCACCATACCTACCAAGGCAACCTTTCCCTATGAGGTACTCATAGGTACAAAGAAAAGCTTGGGTGTTGGAATAAAACATTAGGCAAAGGACTAGCTTTTGTGGTCAAGGTCTGCAGTATCTTTGGAACTTGACAAAGGAAGGGAGGTTGGTGCTATATTAACCCTCTTGCATATCTAAGATAATTGAGATAGGCAGAGGTTAAATGGGGCAGCCAGCCAATGCCAACTTGGAATCAGGAAGACTCATACTTACTAGTTGTATGACACTGGGCAAGTCACTTAAGCCTGCTTGCCTCAGTTTCCTAATCCGGAAAATGAGCTGGAGAAGAAAATGGCAAATCCATTTCAGGATCTTTGCCAAGAAAACTCCAAATCAGGTCATGAAAGTCAGACATGGCTGAAAAATGATGAATTAGGTTTAGCGATTTGCTCGGGGTCACATAACTAATAAGTGTCCGAGACTGAATGTGAACTCAGATTTTTCTGACTCGAGAACCAGAGTTCTGTCCATTGTACTGCATGGTTTGGGAAGTATATGAGTGAGCCAGAAAACAGTAATATGGACCCTGATAAGCCTATGGAAGGAATACAATTTGGGACTGTCTTATGGAAGTTAAGGAATTGATACCTATTTCAAATCTTACTTCATTTCCCACTGGCTAAATGCTTCTGGACTTCATAATTTTCTCTAAAATTTCGTTTTCCTGCAAGATCATATCAACCCTAAAACTCAATCCCTGCTTCTGGGGTTCCTTTTTATCCCTGATTGGAGAAGGTAGAGAGTGAACAATAAAGAGCTCCTCCCAGGTCCTCTAGTTAAGGAGGATGCTGAGGGCATCCTAGACTTCAACATGCCCTCCCAAATTTTCTCTCTTTTAGATTATTTTTGGGTTGTTTTCTCCAATTAGATCCTAGGTCTTTGGAGACAAGGATTGTACTTTGCTTTTTTTGTGTGCCTTGTGTTCAGCACAGTTCTTGGTATATACAAGGAGCTTAATAAATGTTTATTGACTGATTGACCTCTAGTACAACTTTCTCTGAAGCTTTTCCTGACCTGTCTGATTCTCTGAAATCTCCTTCTCTGTGTTTCTTTGCAATTGAAAGTCTGCATGGGAACAAGATGTTGCATTGAATTACATCACTCTATACTGACTGAGATCATTGAACATCTTCATGTGTAGGAGACTTATCTCTCCAAAGAGACTGTAAGTTCTTGAAGGCAGTTACTAAGACTTAGACGTTTTAGATATCCCCAAAGTATTATTGTTGATAAACAAAAATAAGTCCTGGAACACAGTAGGGGCACCCCATATATATTTCTCGATTAACTGGCTCATAGCTCAAGGATAATCTATTTCTTACATACTGTCATTACAATAATACAAGATGAAAAACAAATTAATTAACAGCATTATAAAGTTAGAGGTAGAAGAGACCTTAAAGGCTACTTTAGCCCAAATCCCTATTTTTTCTGATAGGGAAACTGAGGAACAGAGACATTAAATAACCACACATACACATGAAGGTGGCAGGATTTTCCTGTAAATCCTCTAATTCTAATACCAATATTCTTTCCATTGTGCTAAACTACCTCTCATAGAAAGAAACAACTTTTAACACATTAGAAATTTCATACTGTTTTGGATTATCTGTGGTAAATTATTCATATTTTGCCAGTCTTCTCTACACTCTCATCATCATGATTTTAGCCACCTTCACAAATTTCTATCCATTTAGTTGGTATGTGCTTAGAGAACACAAATGAATGTGAATATTAGCCTAAGCAAAACAATTAGAAAAGTAAATCATCTACCAAAAAAAGGTCAAATTTGCATTTCAAAGTCAAATACAAATTACCTTTGAATTATCCATTCTTTTGGATTAGGTTTGTCAGTCTCCCACCCATTAAGACAGATAATGAGAAATGACTATCATAGCCTTATATGCATGCACAAGCACATGTGTGTATATATCTGCATATATATAGTATATATAATTGTGTCTGCATGTGTATGTGGGTATACATACACATACAAAGAGCTCCAAAAGTCTTAATTAAGTTTTAAGTCATTAAGGCTTAAAAACATTCAGATTTTTGGATAATCTGTGTGTATATATGTATGCATAGACACATATCTCGTTCAGGCCGGACACAAATAGTCCCTGTAACATTTGGGGTGGATTCTCTAATTTTGCACATCCTGCATTTCCTCAGCACCTTCTCTGATGAGGGCACATCATGCTGGGAGGGCCTGTGCCAGTGTCTTCCACATCACACAATAAATTCTAAAGTTCTTAAGAAAGACTTTGAGAGTGTCCTTGTATCGTTTTTTTCAACCACTTTGTGAGAACTTGCTCTGAGTGGGTTCTCCATAAAATAATGTTTAGGACAATTGTACATTGTTCCTCGAACAATGTGGCCAGCCCAACAGAGTTGTGCTCTCTGAAGTAGAGTTTGAATCCTTGGCAATTTAATTCAAAAAAGAATCTCAGTTAACACCTCTAAGATTGGCTAAGATGACAGGTAAAGTTAATGACAAATGTTGGAGAGGATGTGGGAAAACTGGGACACTGATACATTGTTGGTGGAGTTGTTAACAGATCCAACCACTCTGGAGAGCAATTTGGAACTATGCTCAAAGGGCTATCAAACTGTACATACCCTTTGATCCAGCAGCGTTACAACTGGGCTTATATTCCAAAGAGATAATAAAGAAGGGAAAGGGACTCATATGTGCAAGAATGTTTGTGGCAGTCCTTGTTGTAGTGGAAAGAATTGGAAAATGAGCGAATGGCTGAATAAGTTGTGGTACATGAAGGTAATGGAATATTATTGTTCTGTAAGAAATTATGAACAAGCTTATTTTAGAAAGGCCTGAAAAGATTTACATGAATGGATACTGAGAGAAAAAAGCAGATCCAAGAATATATTGCATACAGTAACAGCAAGAATGTGCTGTTTTTCCCTTTTGTTCTGTTCTTTTTTCTCTCTTAACATGATGCATAAGAAATGTGCATTAAAAAATTAATATACATAGAGAAGTAGGGAAAAAAGGGCCTCAGTGTCTGGCTTATCCTGCCAAATGATCTTCAGAATCTTCCTAAGACAATTCAAAATTTACTTGCCCAGAGAAGTTCATCAATATAGTCAATTTCACAATGACATGCTTGCCCTGGTTCTGGACAATGAAAAATGCTCTTGAACTTTCCCAGTCATCAATTGAGTGAGTGAAGCAAGGCTGTGTCCCATCAAAGTCATCTACTGCACGGATATGTGTATGCACACACATACAGATCCAAAAGGCATATATACCATATTCATAGCTATATATATATACATAATATGTATATATAGAAGGGAGTTAATAAAGCTCCCATTTCCATAGGGTGTCAAGGTTTACAAAGTATTTTCCTTTATAACATTTCTGTGAGATAATGCAAATATTATCTTCATTTTACAAATGAGAAAACTGAGGAACCGAACTGAGGGAGATTAAGCAACTTCCCCAAAATTATACAGATATTAAATACGAGTCAATACCCAATTACAAATAATGTGATTTTTTTTAAAGTGAAAAGCATGTTGGAATTTACAAATATTAGAGCAGTTATTATAATTTGTGAATTAATAATTATATGTGATGGATTTTTTCAAAACATGTTAACATGCAGACAAATGGTAAGGGGATTGGTGAATTTAAGGGTCCCCCAGGAGACTATGGTTAGAATTTTTCCTGGCTAAAAGGGAAACAATTCTGTCACAAAGTCAGGAAGAGCAATTCATTCATTCACCAACTTGGTCAGGACTAGGGGAGAAGCTAGGATCCGCCAGATAAGTTAGCACAGTCATTTGGTTATTCAGCTTCCTACTTTTGGAGGTGAGTGAGGCAAGTTGAAAGCAGGATAAAATGGAGATAACTAGCAGGACTCAGCCCCTTCCTTCAGTCTGAATGATTCACTCATAGGTGACCTAAGGTCACTTTAAGGCATGGAATGGGGATGGGAGTAGAAGGAGGAAAAAGTTCTAGAAAGCAGCTTAACACAGTGCTAAGGATTCTTAAGGTAGGTGTGGTGGAATAATAATGGAATAATGGTAGTGCCATTGTGAAATTGAAGTACTATATTGATGAACTTCTCTGGGCAACTGAATTTTGAATTGTCTTAGAAAGTTTCTGAAGATCACCTTGCAGGATAAGATGCCAGGCACTTTTCTTCCCTAGTTATATATGTAGATTAACTTTTTAAATACACATTTCTTTATGAATCATGTTGTGAGAGAAAAAACAGAACAAAAGGGGAAAATCTGTCTTTAGAGAAGTCTAAAGTAAGTACTAAAGTCTTACTGCCATTTTAAAGTATTTGAGGATCTTTTAAACATGGCTATACTATTTTATTTTATTTGTTGTTGTTTTTGTTTTATTTTTTTTATTATTTTTATATAGTAATTTATAAACATCATTTGATCCGAAAAACAATTCTCTAATGTAGGTGGCATTATAATCCCCATTTTCCAGATAACATTCTAAGTGTAGTGGCTTGTCTTTAGAACTTCCTGATTCCAAGTTCAGTGCATTGTAAGACAATGCTTCTACCAATGTTTATGGCAACTCTAGATCATGAGGTGATGGATTCAAGTTCAAAGTGGACCATTCTTGGGATGGGAGGATATGAAGGATGTGGAAAGTTCTCTTGCTTAACTATACAGGTTTGTAGCAGATTTTCTTATTCTTGTTTTCTCAGTATGGGGCAGAGGGTGGGTGGGAAGAGAGAACACAGACCTGAAAATAAAAATAAATTTTTGGGGAAAAAAGATGTTGAATATACATCACTGAACATTTTAATCTATCTATATCTTCACATACCACGACAGGTTTTTTTTTTTTTTTTCCCTATAGGAATAGAAATTGGACCTGGTATTTTATTTTTATAAAGAGTTCTCAGGTAAGAAAATTCCTTCTACCATTTCAGGGCAGCACTTTCTCTGAAGCAAGTCATCTTAAAGAAACTTAGCCTATACTGGACATTGAATAAGAGCCAGAACCATAGGCTAAGTGACTTGCCTGGAGCCACAAGGCTGTTAGGTGTCAGAGATGTAACTTGAACTCAGGTCTTGGTTTCAGGCTAGCTCCCTGTCTATTCTACCATATCCTCCTATAAATCTTGCATAAAAGTCCTATCTAGACTATCAGATGGCTTCCTTTAGGTCTTAATGGGTACCAGCATAGTATTGAAGGTAGCACACTTTGATTTTTACAATTTAAATACATGACCTTCCACTCCTTTCCTGATCACATATGATCTTGATGATTTCTTGTCCTACACAAATCATTGACAAAGTCACAGTATACCTTTCCATTGCCATCTTGATCACTTGCGATTTTGATTCACAGTCACAAAGCATCATCAAGTATTGATTCCCTGGCCATCTCTGCCATCCCACCAGCTTCCTTACCCCTCAGAGGTACCTGTTCTTTCCTTTCAATTCTGTAGAGATGAACTACGATCAAAGCAACTCTGCCTTTATTTCTGTAATGGGATATATTGGGACCCTTCCCTATCCCCCCCCCCCCTTTTCAGTTCTGGAATGATGAATAACGATCAAATAAAATCTGCCATTGTCTCTAAATGAGATGCGTCCATCCTTTTTCTGACCATCATGCTCTATGTGAATATAAGCTCCTTTTTTTTCTTTTTATATTTGATGTACCCAACAATTAGCCCAGGGCTTGGAATATAACAAGTGCTTTTTTATTCATTCATTTTTATGTCAGGGAACAGCTTGAATATTCAAGGTTTCCTCAATACAGTTTTATGTGCTATAAAGTATAACGTTTGTTGATGTCTTCAGTCAGAGTCTGGAAAAATACTTTTCTGGGATGTTTGGGGAAAATATCACATAAACAAAAATATAGAACAGGGTTGGGTGTGCTGTCATGATCTTTACATATCTCTCTATGCCCATAGGCTCCTAGAATCATATCCCTTCTGACTTTGAGATATTGTGATTATTTGAAAATATTGGGTTAAAATGCAAAATGACATGGTGGAGAGAATATTAAAAATCTGGATCTGGGAATGAGCCTAGGAGGCTCCTAGTACTCTTAACTTCTACGAACCTCAGTTTGTCCAGCTGTAATTAGCTACTTTCCCAAGGTCACTTTCCAGTTCTAAATCTATGCACTCATGATAGCGCTCAATTTGTGAACTAGAAACACTGCAAAGAGAAGTCCACAAGAATGGCAGGGTAATTCTTCCCTAGTATTCATCTTGGGGTAAAGAAGGGGAAGTGGAGTAGGAAAGGCACCCAGATTAGAATAGAATCCATTTACACTGAATCAGCAAACTCATTCCTACTAGGTGATGCTCTAGCATCTCTAATGGTTTCCGTATTCCTAGCATTGCCTAGATTAACTTGCAAAAGCTAACAGGACAGAGAGGGCCTGAGGCAATGTGGCTCTGCTACCTGCTTCTCAAAAGTCTTCCAGTTGCTTCCCATTCCCTGGGGTGCCTGAGGCCAGCTTTCACTTCAAACTCTTAATAGTGTTAGGATAGGAACTACTAGCCTACCTGGAGCAAAGAACTCCACAAAGTCCTACTGATTAAAGAGAGTACTTTGCTAGGGAGCCCATCTTCTCCTCAAAGCCTCTGCTCTCGGACTGAGGGAAGGTGGTGGTATGAGCCTGGAGAAAGAGGGAGGGTATTGAGTTAAAAAACAAACAAATGAATGAATGAAGAGATAAACAAAATAAAATAAAATAAAATAGTGAGCAAAGTGAGGTTGAGCTCTGGTGGAATGAGAATTAGGGTCAATGAGTAAAATGGACTGGCAGCTGTTGACATTTGGTTCAGAACAAAGCTACAAAAAGCCAGCCCAGCCTAATGCATTGTCTATGGTCGGTCAATCAGGTTTGCTTTTCTAATTGCTGTCTCTCCTGCTTCAGTTCCTACACCTCCCCCATAGCTCATTCTCTCTGACTCTTTTATTGACGTGTCTAAAGAGGCGCTGTATATAAAACTGCTCCACATGTGATTTCTAATAATGCACCTGCCAACCAGGCTCAACAGGAAAACTCACTCCTGCTCATTTTGTCTCTTTTGCTTTATAGTTCCCTATCTCATCTCCCTTTCCTTTCCCTCACCTCCTTTTCTTTACACCCCCTCCTCCTTAACCTCCTTTTCTTTGTGGTTTCTTCCTTCCATCTTTCCAAAGCTATTTTCTGATGCAAAATCCACCTTCTTCCTATCTTCCCAGCCCCTCCCTTCTGCCTTTTCTTTCATCTCTTTTTTTCTTGATCTCCTCCTTTTCTCCCTCCTTCCTTTTCTTCCTGCTTCCTTTTCTGGATCTCCTCCTACCTTCACTGTCACTTTATTTTGCATCTCCCTCCTCTCTTTCCTGGCAAAAAATAAACTTTCTTTACCTTTCTTCCTCCTGCATGAATGCATTCTATTTTTACCTGATTACTTTTGCTAGGTTTCTAGTGTACATTGTCCAGGATCAGGATCTGTCTGTCTGTACTATTCCATCCTTGCACTGCCCATCCATGCTCTCTAATTCTACTTCCAAACTATCCAGTGCACACTTTATGCCACGAAGCTTCTGAGCAAAAGTTTCACCCATGCCCCAGCACGCCTCCATCCCAGCCAGGCCTAAGAAGGGTGAGGAACCCTCTTTGCCTAATCCTGAGGCTAGTGCTTCAGCACACTTAATATTCACGACAGATAGAACATTTCACGGCGAATTGGACGCACATTCAACTGGAAATGAAAATTTTATGACTGTTCTCACTCGGAGCTGCAGATTACACCAGCTGAGAAAACACGGGAGCAAACGTACAACCTGTGAACTGTAAAGTATATTAATAATGAAACCACAGCCTGGGAAATGAAGGCTTTATTCTGTTTATATTCTGCTCCATTAATAGAAGGCACTCGGGCTAGCTCCGCCCCATTAGCCACCAATCTGTGCAGGAAAAGGGCTGGGAGACACTGGGGGGCTCTGAGGGGCTCTCTCTTGGTTAAGCTGTTGCAGACTGCAGGAGTCCGTGAGAGGTCACAGGCTTTCTCTAAGCAACATCCATTAGTAGTGCACAAGGGAAGTGCCGCCATGTAAATAGACTAGACTGGACAAGTCTTTGAGTAGCAAGTGACCTGTGGCTTTCCTTGCTCAGCAATTTTTTTTTTTTTTGGAGGGTAACGATAGTAGGAATAATTAGTAGGAGGAAGACACTTTGTAAACCTTTGTAAGTAACTTGGGAATTTTGGGGGACAGATGTGTGATTTCATTGGAATAGGATACTCCAAGAAAGGGAACCTTTTGACCAAAGCAGATCAGCCTGAGATCTAATATGAATACCTTGGCATTGAAAAGTTAAATGATTTGATCAGGATTTGCTGGGCAATATGTGTCAGAGATGCGAGCAATACACAGGTATTATAGACCATTTATGCATTGAATAGTTTCTATAAATATATAGTATTATCATAATGAAAACATCACTGATTCTGCAATTAGAGAGCCAGGTACTTCTCCCACTCACTCTCTGGGTCTCAGATTCCTTATGTGTAAAATGAGGAACTCTATTAGACAGTCTCCAACCTCTTCCAATTCAAAATCTAAAATCTACTCACTGTGATGGAGATTTTTTTCATGTATTCTCTCTCTCTCTCTCTCTCTCTCTCTCTTTCTCACTCTCATAGTTTTTTTAATTTTCAAAATATATGCAAAGATAGTTTTCAACATTTACCCTTACAAAGCCTTGTGTTCCAAATGTTTTCTTATTTCCTTCCTCTCCCCACTCCCCTAGATGGCAAGTAATCTAATATATGTTAAAGAGGTTCAATACTTCTATATATATTTCCACAATTATCATCTCATGTTCTCTTGACATGGAGCCAGTCTATCAGTTATCTTTTATTCTTCTTCCATCTACATTTTTCATTATCTATATCTCTGATGACATCACATTACTATCATTCTTGAAAGGTCCTGGTTATAGCCCATTTACATCCACCATGTACTTCTCTCTTATTTGTCCTCTGTCAGACAATCAATAAACATTTATTAAGGGTTTACAATGTACCAAGTACTGTGCTAAGCACTGGGGTGACAAAAAAAGGCAAAAGACAGCCCCTGATTTCAAGGAGCTCACAATCTAATGGTAATAATTATTTTCAAGTAATGCAATTATTAATTTAATAATAGGTTAATAATGGGCAAGAGTCATACAAGATGTGAAGATATGAATTGGTTAGTTAGTAAGGATCATAAGATCATAGAACTGGAGCTGGAAGGGATCTCACAGATTAAATAACAAACCAATCTTTTTACAGGGGAGTTAGGCTAAATTACATCGAAGGTAGGATCATCAGAGACAGGATTTGAATTCAGATTCTCTACTAAAGTTTCTTAAACTTTTTCCACTCACTACTCCTTTTTGCCCAAGAAAATTCTATGCAATCCCTTTTGAATCTGAGCCAAGATGTTTCAGTGCAAAGTATTCATGCTGTATGTTCAGAAGCAATGCTGCAGTGAAGGCATGCAATGCAACATGGTTAAGCAGTGACAAAAAGACCTTGGAATCATTACACATTTAATTTTGAATTACTTTTTTTGGTCATTCCATTCAGAAACCTATGATTGTTGCCAATTTTTTCATGACTCTCCTTATATTCAGTTACATAATCACCAAAAGGATCACAATCCACAGTTTAAGCAGCTTTGCCCTAACTCTCAATCCAGGGCTCCTTTTTACTAATTAATTCCAGGTCCTCTGACATATTATATCAACATACTTCTTATAAAATGGAATGAAAATAAGTAACATAATATTGTAAGAGCACAGTGCTGATTCTTTATAGGAGAGTCTGGAAAGCTAAACTCAAGTGTTAAATTCATTTATTTACTCATTCATTCAATAAATCATATTATATCAGCGATGTACAATGTACTTATTAGGCATTGAGAGCTTATTGTCACAATCCATATCTCTAGGAACGGCAGAACCCAACATAATAGCAATTAAACATCAGGGCACTGCCTACTCTTCCCACATTCGGTATTATTATTTATAAAATCTTAATAATAACGGTGTTAGACTAGAGTTACAGAGTCCAAGCTTTTCTAAAGGTGTGCTGAGAAGGCAGAGGACTAGTTTGTACCTAAGCATCATTTATTTAACAAATAGACACAGTATCTATGCGAAGAGTGAATCTAAACTTATAAGACAAACATGGTGAGGCAAATGTGTAGGACACATATATAATAAAAGGTAAATCATAACCCCTGGTATTGGAAATCTTTTTACTCTCTAAAATTTTCATTTATCTCCCTAGTAGCTCTTTGGTGGGCAAGCTATCATCTGGGCACTGAGCTTGATTTTTGTTGTTGTTGTTTATAAGTAGCATTCACTCTATCACAAGGGATCACAGTATCTGTAGCTACCTCCACCCTTACATGACTAATTCACTAAATCCCTGTCTGGTCTCCGTCTTTTTCTGCCTGAGTGTATTGTTTGTTACTGATGCCTGCTGGCGTGATGTTATAGGAAAAGGGAGGAGAGATACCTGCCTCCTTTACTACCTTATAGATAAAGGGGCTTGTCTCCACAAAGAGTATCTGAGCCTACAATTACTAGCTTCTTTGTTTTTTTTTCCCACATATGTATTTTATTTTTTATGTATATTAACTTTTTAATATACATTTCTTTATAAATTATTTTGGGAGAGAAAAATCAGAACAAAAGGGAAAAAATAGAAAAAGTGAACAATAGTATGTGTTGATTTACATTCAATCTCCATAGTTCTTTTTCTGGATGCAGGTGGTATTTGCTGTCCAAAGTCTATTGGTATTACCTTGGATCATTGAACCACTGAGAAGAACCAAATCTTTCATAAATGATCACTGAATATTCTTGCTGTTACTGTGTACATTGTATTCCTGGTTTTGCTTGTTTTGCTCAGCATCCATTTGGTGTAAATCTTTCCAGGCCTTTCAATAATCAGTTTGTTCATAATTTTTTAATAGAACAATAATATTCCATTACTTTAATATACCACAACTTGCTCAGCCATTCCCCAACAGATGGGTATCTCCTCAGTTTCCAGTTATTTGCTACCACAAAAAGAGCTGCTACAAACATGTTTGCACACATGAGTCCTTTCCCCTTCTTTATGATTTCCTTGGGATGCAGACTCAGTAATGGCACTGCTGAGTCAAAGGGTCTGCACAATTTGATAACCCTTTGGACGTAGTTCCAGATTGCTCTCCAGAATGGTTGGATCATTTCACAACTCAGTCAACAAGACTTACAAACTTACTACTGAAGCTGAACTATTGAAAGTTCTCAGAATTATATCTAAGTTATTTAATTATATATGTATATATATATGTATATTATATATATACATATATATTATATATATATATACATACACACACACACACATATATATTTAATTATATCCAACTTATTTACTTAAGCAAAAGCAATGTTCCCATCTTGATCCAATCGAATGTTGAACTTCATAAAGGGATCACAGGTTAGAGAGAAATATTGTTTGCACAATTAAACAGGGATCCTCAAACTAAGACCCACAGGCTAGATGCAGCAGCTGAGGACGTTTATCCCCCTCACCCAGGGCTATGAAATTTCTTTCTTTCTTTCTTTCTTTCTTTCTTTCTTTCTTTCTTTCTTTCTTTCTTTCTTTCTTTCTTTCTTTCTTTCTTTCTTTCTTTCTTTCTTTCTTTCTTTCTTTCTTTCTTTCTTTCTTTTTCTATCTATTTATTTGTTTTTATTTATATTATATTATATTGTTATTTGTTATTTAAAAGCCCACAAAACAAAGTTTTTATTTTTACTATAGTCCAGCCCTCCAACAGTCTGAGGGACAGTGAACTGGCCCCCTGTTTAAAAAATCTGAGGACTCTTGAATTAAAACCTTATCATGGATGACTATATTCTGAGATGGGGAATAGACCCATCTTGTTTATACATTAAAACCTATCCTGTGTGACTATATCACTGAACTAGAGTAGAAAGGAACCAAATTGCTCCTTCCCTGAACTCTCCTCCTCTCCTTTTCCCATCCTCCAAGTTCAAAATATCCCTAGAAAACTGATGAGAGTGCTTTTTTGAAAAATTCCATATAGCATAGTTCACAAACAATTTAAAAATTAAAAATTTCCCAGGCCTCCTGAATCTGATGGGCCTGGAAGTTAAACTTCTTTTTAAATTCTAGGTGCTTACAAAGACCTTTGGTAACCTAAGTATGATAAAGAAAAAAAAAAAAAAAGGAAGAGACAAATCAGTTTCACTTATAGAAATTGCCTAATCCCTACAAAATGCTCAAAACATATCAGGCTTTTCCCATAGGGAAATGGGGACAAGAGTTGACTGGAAGTTATTCTCATCATCTTTAGTTGACAAGCCAAATCTTCCTGGAGAATTCTCTTTAGCATCTAAGACAATCTAATTACAAGTCCTGATAAAATATCTTTAGGTGTCACAGACACACCAAAATTTCTCCAGGGATCACCTTATAAAATTATCCTACTGTTTACAGAGACAAAAATTGTCTCTGGGTCTCTGCTCCAGAGAGTACATCAAGTTTCTCCAAAGTATATCTGAATATACAAATTCAATCCAAATGGAATACCTATTTCACTTCTGACTAGGACAAGAAGACTGATTTAAAGGCAAAACAAATTCAGAAACTCCTCTTCTTTTCCTCCCCCCCCCCCCAAAAAAGAGAGATAAATCACTTGGCTTTGATTACTTATGGTGTTTTAAAACATCAGACAAACCTTATCTTATGGAACTACAATCCATTAGGATCACAGACAACCCTGGGTGGCCTTGTCTAAGTCTATATACAGGTTAAAAAAAAAATAGATGAATTCCTATAGTGGACACTCAGTCAGTAGATACCTATCTGTAGTATAGTGATGAAAAATCTTTACTTCTCATATTAATTATAGTATATGGCACAATGGATAGAGTGCTACACTTGACATCAGACAGAACAGAGTTCAAATTCTGATTCAGACACTTAGTAAGTGTGTGATCCTGGGCAAATCACTTCACTTATATTTCTCTCACTTTCCTCAACTATGAAATGGAGATAATTAATAGCAACTGCCAGAGCTGTTGTGAGCATCAAATGAGATGGATTTATGAAATAAATGAAGAAATAATACTTAGCACACTTTCTGTCATATAGTAGGTTCTTAATAAATGCTTTCCCTTTTCCTTCATAATGAGCATAGTAAGGCAAGACAACAAGCGTTTATTAAGCATTTGTTATGTGTTAGGCATTATGCTAAATAATACTATTTAGAAGATAGTTCCTGACTTCAAGGAGCTTATACTCAAACTGAGAAGTCCAGCACACAAAAAGGAGTTGAACAATGTATAAGGAAGGCATTGTTAGGAAAGGAACTCACAAGGGACCATGTTGTCACAGACCAGAAAGTCGGATGTCAACTTGAGAGAAGAGGATGACTATCCTGGGTCCCTCCTCAAAGAAGTGGGTGTTCTAAGGAGGAGATCCCAGCTGAAGAGGCAGCTGAGACATATAATAGATATCAAACAGCCTAAAGTAATCTCAGAATAAGTCTGACCAGAAAGATTAAAAAAATAGGAATAGGAATTTGACCTGTGATTTTACTGGTGTAAAGAACTTCCAGATGGGGAAACACCTATCAATTTCAGTTGGCAGATTCTCTGCAACTTAGAGTCTTAGAAAAATTTTCACATTTTAAAACACAAAGCTAGATTATACTGCCAACGCAGGGATGCCCAGCTCCTAGGCTTAGAACACTGAGCGTTCACTTAGAATCCACAGTTCACAAGCAAGATGAACATAAAACTAGGCCTTCTTAGCTTAAAGTACAGCTCTCTATCCACTAGGCTGTGCTGCCTCTCAAAAAGGGAAAAGCCATTTTTTTTTTCCTAGTGGATTCCTATAAAACCACAGAATCCAAGAATAAGCATCCCAAATGGAGATACTCTCCAATGAGTCCCTGCAAATATGTAGGAGACCCAAACAGAACTCAGAGAAATCTCTAGAGTATAACATTCCCTGAGCTATTCCCCCAATTTGTATTAATACTTGGAATTTTGGTCTCCAGAAGCTATCTGCTACCTCAGTTTCTAGGTGGCAAAACTGTGGGGCTTTGTTTCTAACACTAACTCATGAACCATACTTCTTTTTCCCCCCTTATTACATACTTTCCATGAACAATTAGCATGGAGGCATAATTTTATCAAAATAGTATAATAAAGATTGGATATCAAGCACATATAAAACATTCCCTTCTGAAAGCGAGACTATTTTCTACTGAATTTTCCTGTTGGGAGAAAAGGTTTGTTCAGACCTGTGTCTCATTCAGATGATTCTGTTAGCTCTGTAGAAGATAGCTTGAAAAAGGAGAGACTGGAGAGAGTAGCACCTATATTAGTTCAGTAATTCCCATTTAAAGGCCACAATGATTTTTGGGGTGTGCATTAAGTAGTGTTTTAAGTAGTAAATAATTGCTTATGAATATTATAAGTTGCATATTAATGGCCCTGGCATTTTGAAAGTGGTTCACGGAACCATAGTATTCGTGGAAATTCCAATGGTAGGCATATGATTGAAGAGGAGACAGATGCAGGGATGTTATGGAGGCAGAAATGATAGAACTTGGAAATGGATGGAGTTAAACAAAGCAAGACTAAAAGGTTATAGACTTGGGTGACTGGGAATATTCTCAGTACATACTGGGAAATTGAAAGTAAATTTGAGAAGGAAAATGATGGATTTAGTTTTGAATATGCTGAATTTGAGATGCTTGATGAGATACCCAGGCAGAGATAGCCTCAGGGAAGACATTTAGTTTAGATATAAAATTTTAGACTCATCTACATTGGGATATTAATTGAAACAAATGGAAAAGGTGTGATTGTAGGAAAATGATAACAACAAGAGTAATAATAATAATAATTAGCATTTATATAGTACCTACCATGTGCCAGACACTGTGCTAAGTTAAGTACTTTATAAATATTATCTCAGTTGATCTGTAAAACAGCCCTGGGAGGTAAGTGCTATTATTATCCCCCATGTATAGTTGAAAAAACTGAAGTAAACAGGTTAATCTACTTGGCCAAAGTCACAAAGTATGAGATGTCAGTTCAGGACTTCCCGATTCCAGGCCCAGTGTTCTGCATTGTACCACCTTGCTAGAGAGATTTTAAAAAGGAGAGAGCCCAAAATAATCTTGGAGACACCCGCACTCAAGCAGAGGCACTGACTGCTGATGATCCAGCAAATCAGACTGAGAAGTAATAGTCCAGAACTTAATGAGAAGGAAAGCCAAGTGGAAGGAGTATCAAGAAGGAGTTCCTTTTCAGCTTGAATATCCTTTGAGTCCATTTCCAAACCCAAGCAGTGACATATGAGTGTTCTGGCTCAGAGTTTAGACACTGTGCAGCAATTGTCCAGGCTTTGGAAGAAGCAGCATCAAACAGGAGAGTGGCGTAGTTGGTGGGGTTGCCAGCTCCCAGCTTCCTGCCCCGGCTGGCCTGCCAAGCCGAAGCTTACCATAATGTACATTCCCTGCTCCGTCCGCCTGACTTCCCGGGATGATTCCCAGGTATCTGGGGGAGCAGTCAGAGGTGTGCTGGTTGCAGGTGTGGCAGCCGATCCCTACCCCTCCGCATGGCAGAAGGCCCATTTCTTTCCCTGTCAGCCTCTTGCCTGGAATGATTTACTGATCTGCAGTGTAATTAGTAAAGATTGGAAAGAATTCAAGAATCTGATGAGCCCATCATGGCAGCCCATGAGAGAGGATGGCAGATGGCAGAAATAAAAATGAAACTTGGGACCCTTTGGTGAGGGAAGGTCCGGCCCTCAGCAGTCTCCCTGATCCATTTCCTCTGCCTCTGGCCAGGGCCTAGCAAGGCCCGTGGCTGCCTAGCAGGACTGGTGGATCTATATGCTAATCATCTAGCCTTGTTTCTCCTCTTGAAGGCATTCAGCAAAAGCCTCCAACAGGCACTGACCCACAAGGCTCTCTAGCTGTACTAATGGCCAGAGATTAGCCCCAAAGCCAAGCAGATGGACGGTCCCCAACAATGCTTAAAACAGGGTATCCTCTCCCGGAGTTCTCAGGTGCATCTGGAAACCATTTTCTCACCGTTGGGCAGGACATCGTGTAAATTAGAAATGAAAATAAACACCAACACACATTCTTAGGATACACGAGGAGCCTGCAGAAGGGATATATACTTTTCTCCCTCGCCTTTCTCTTTATTTTTGTTTGTTTCCATGGGGAAACTGGTTGTGTTTGTTGTAGGCAGATGCTGCAAGAAGAAGTTGGGGGTGAGTGTTGGGAAACATGATCAGCACTACTACACATGCAGGCTTTGTAAGTTACTGAACGTACTAAATAAATACTTGATAACATGAATGACATATCACTGCTGGATGAATGAATGCAAAAGCATTTATCCAGTGCTTACTATGCTCAGAGTGGAGACTGTGCTTGCTCTCAAGTAGCTCACTTTCTCATGGGGAGGCAACACATGGGAAAGATTTCCCTTGCAAAGGCAGATGGAGAAGCAAAAGATAACCAAACATCCACTTCTTCTTTAATTTTATTTGCATTTATGAAACCCTATCAGTTCCTGGGGTGAATTATTTGAAAGCTCCAAAGATTTGGAAGATAAGAGCTTTCTTTTCTGGGTATTCAGCAGCACCCTTTGAAACCATGCCAGATCTCCTTGGGGTTTGCTTCCCAGGATGATTGGCGGCTGCAAGAAGTGAGCAAATGGTTCTGATTATTTTTTAGATGTCTAATCGACATCCTGCAAGAGAATGATACATATACCTAATTCAAGAATGACAATGATGTTCAATTTCTTTAGCTCTTTAAGATTTTATGAAACATATTGCATAACTATTTTATATAGCTATATACCTGGAATCATGTAAAAAAGTTTTCAGGCAAAAAGGTGTTGTGAGTGGAAAAAGTTTAAGAAGTTCTGGTCTAGAAAAAACCCTCTTGTTTTATGGATGTAAAAAGTGAGACCCAGAGAAGTCAATAAATTTTCTCAAAGTCATATAGATGAGGTAGAATCTGGATTTGAATCCAGGTCCTCAGACTAAGATTTCACTTTTTGACCATAACAGAGGTCACAGAGCCAGCGTGTGTGGGTCAGAGACAGTCAAGCAGTTCTTAAAACCTTCTTACTTCAAAGCTAGTTTTCTTACCCTATATCTAAGTGTTTTTCATATTGCACAAGTAAGTGTTTTTTATTTTACAGATGAAAAAAAAAACAGGATCAAAAAGGAGTAATTTGTTCCCATTAAGCAGGAAATTGCTGGTGATGCTAGGAGACATAAGGTGTAACATACCCATCCATATATCTTAATCACACTGCCTCGTGCTAAGGGACAATCTCTTAAGCCCCGACAACCAGGTCAAATATTTAGTCCATTGAAAAAGGAAGGATTCCTTGAAACCAATCTCTCATTTCAATTCCACTGATGGAATTTATGACAATGAATGTTTTTCAAAATGCAGTTGTGTTTCCTTCCTACATGGCTCCCCTACCCTTCACCTCAACTTCCAAAGCCAGTGTACAAATTCTATAGTTTATGCAAAGCACAACATGGAAGCTAAAACAAGTTGGAGCCCAATTCCTGTAGCTGAAATATCCTGATGTTGACAGAATGGGGACGCATTTTCACAGCTCAGAACTGTATAATAATACCTCGGGGGAGTCATTGGCAAAGTTTGGCCAAAATATAATTAGTTTGCACAGCTATTAGAGACTGATAAAAGGTTTTAATTTGTGGAGTGATCTCTCAAATCCAGATGCTTCTTAGCAGCTCTCCCTTTACCTCTAATATGGTGGCTACTTTTGCCATCTGAATATAGTATAGACCTGTGAGTGAGCAGAAAATAATCAACCCTGCCAATTGGGAAAATAGACTGATTTCTTTGCTACTTTAATTGCTGAGGAAGGAGGAGGAAAGTTAGGAAACCCAAGTGACTTTGTCTTTTCAAGGGGCCTCCTTTTGTCACAGGTTAAACTTTCTATCTGTGGGTAGGTAGGCATGGTAGCATCATCCTCAATAAATGGAAAATGAAAAACATATGAAATAAAGGAAGGAACTTGGGAGATCCTCTAATTCAGAAATTCTTTTTTTTTTTTTTTTTTTTTTTTTTTGAAAACTTGTTATTGGGAATCTGATAGACCCCCGACAGGTTTATTTTATTTTTTATTTTTTTTTTTTTTAAATTTTATTTTATTTAATAATAACTTCGCATTGACAGAATCCATGCCAGGATAATTTCTACACGACATTATCCCTTGCAATCACTTATGTTTCGTTTTTTCCCCTCCCTCCCTCCTCCCCCCCCCCCCCAGGATGGCAAGCAGTCCTATATATGCTAAACATGTTGCAGTATATCCTAGATACAATACATATTTGCAGAACCAAACAGTTCTCTTGTTGCACAGGGAGAATTGGATTCAGAAGGTAAAAATAATTCGGGAAGAAAATCAAAAATGCAAATAGTTTACATTCATTTCCCAGTATTCCTTCTTTGGGTGTAGCTGTTTCTGTCCATCATTTCTCCAATGAAACTCAGTTAAGTCTCTTTGTCAGAGAAATCCACTTCCATCAGAATACATCCTCATACAATATCGTTGTCGAAGTGTATAATGATCTCCTGGTTCTGCTCATCTCACTTAGCATCAGTCCATGTAGGTCTCTCCAAGCCTCTCTGTATTCATCCTGCTGGTCATTCCTTACAGAGCAATAATATTCCATAACATTCATATACCACAATTTACCCAGCCATTCTCCAATTGATGGGCATCCATTCATTTTCCAGTTTCTAGCCACTACAAACAGGGCTGCTACAAACATTTTGGCACATACAGGTCCCCTTCCCTTTTTTAGTATCTCTTTGGGGTATAAGCCCAATAGAAACACTGTTGGATCAAAGGGTATGCACAGTTTGATAACTTTTTGGGCATAATTCCAGATCGCTCTCCAGAATGGCTGGATTCGTTCACAACTCCACCAACAATGCATCAATGTCCCCGTTTTCCCGCATCCCCTCCAACATTCATCATTGTTTTTTCCTGTCATCTTAGCCAATCTGACAGGAGTGTAGTGATATCTCAGAGTTGTCTTAATTTGCATTTCTCTGATCAATAGTGATTTGGAACACTCTTTCATGTGAGTGGTAATAGTTTCAATTTCTTCATCTGAAAATTGTCTGTTCATATCCTTTGACCATTTATCAATTGGAGAATGGCTTGATTTTTTATAAATTTGAGTCAGTTCTCTATATATTTTGGAAATGAGGCCTTTATCAGAACCTTTAATTGTAAAGATGTTTTCCCAGTTAGTTACTTCCCTACTAATCTTGTTTGCATTCGTTCTGTTTGTACAAAGGCTTTTTAATTTGATATAATCAAAATTTTCTATTTTGTGATTGGTAATGGTCTCTAGTTCATCTTTGGTCACAAATTTCTTTCTCCTCCACAAGTCTGAGAGATAAACTATCCTATGTTCCTCTAATTTATTTATAATCTCGTTCTTTATGCCTAGGTCATGGACCCATTTTGATCTTATCTTGGTATGTGGTGTTAAGTGTGGGTCCTTGCCTAATTTCTGCCATACTAATTTCCAGTTATCCCAGCAGTTTTTATCAAATAATGAAATCTTATCCCAAAATTTAGAATCTTTGGGTTTGTCAAACACTAGATTGCTATAGTTGACTATTCTGTCTTGTGAACCTAACCTTTTCCACTGATCAACTAATCTATTTCTAAGCCAATACCAGATGGTTTTGGTGACTGCTGCTTTATAATATAATTTTAGATCAGGTACAGCTAGACCACCTTCATTTGATTTTTTTTTCATTAATTCCCTTGAGATTCTCGACTTTTTATTGTTCCATATGAATTTTGTTGTTATTTTTTCTAAATCATCAAAATATTTTCTTGGAAGTCTGATTGGTATAGCACTAAATAAATAGATTAGTTTAGGGAGTATTGTCATCTTTATTATATTTGCTCGGCCTATCCAAGAGCACTTAATATTTTTCCAATTATTTAAGTCTGACTTTATTTGTGTGAAAACTTTTTTGTAATTTTGCTCATATAATTCCTGACTTTCCTTTGGTAGGTAGATTCCCAAATATTTTATGCTATCAACAGTTATTTTGAATGGAATTTCTCTTTGTATCTCTTGCTCTTGGATTTTGTTGGTGGTGTATAAGAATGCTGAGGATTTATGGGGATTTATTTTGTATCCTGCTACTTTGCTAAAATTATGAATTATTTCTAATAGCTTTTTAGTAGAATCTCTGGGGTTTTCTAGGTATACCATCATATCATCTGCAAAGAGTGATAGTTTGGTTTCCTCATTGCCTACTCTAATTCCTTTAATCTCTTTCTCGACTCTTATTGCAGAGGCCAGTGTTTCTAATACAATATTGAATAATAATGGTGATAGTGGGCAACCTTGCTTCACTCCAGATCTTACCGGGAAAGGTTCCAGTTTTTCCCCATTGCATATGATGCTTACTGAAGGTTTAAAATATATGCTCCTAACTATTTTAAGGAAAAGTCCTTTTATTCCTATGCTCTCAAGTGTTTTTATTAGGAATGGCTGTTGGATTTTATCAAATGCTTTTTCTGCATCTATTGAAATGATCATATGGTTTTTGTTTGGTTGGTTGTTGATATAGTCAATTATGTTAATAGTTTTCCTAATATTGAACCAGCCCTGCATTCCTGGTATAAATCCTACTTGGTCATAGTGTATTATCCTGGGGATGATTTTCTGTAATCTTTTTGCTAATATTTTATTTAAGATTTTAGCATCAATATTCATTAGGGAGATTGGTCTATAATTTTCTTTCTCTGTTTTCAGCCTACCTGGTTTAGGTATCAGTACCATATCTGTGTCATAAAAGGAGTTTGGTAGGACTCCTTCAATCCCTACTTCTTCAAATAGTTTATTTAGCATTGGAGTTAATTGATCTTTAAATGTTTGATAGAATTCAGATGTAAATCCATCTGGTCCTGGGGTTTTTTTCTTAGGGAGTTGATTGATAGTTTGTTCTATTTCTTTTTCTGAGATAGGAGTGTTTAGGATATTTACTTCTTCCTCTGTTAGTTTAGGTAAGCTATATTTTTGGAGGTATTCTTCTATTTCATTTAAGTTGTCGAATTTATTGGCGTAAAGTTGGGCAAAGTAACTCCTAATTATTGCTCTAATTTCCTCTTCGTTAGTGGTGAGTTCTCCCTTTTCATTTTTAAGACTAACAATTTGATTTTCCTCTTTCCTTTTTTTAATCAGATTTACTAAGGGTTTGTCTATTTTGTTGGTTTTTTCATAGAACCAACTCTTAGTTTTATTAATCAATTCAATAGTTTTTTTACTTTCAATTTTATTGATCTCTCCTTTTATTTTTTGAATTTCAAGTTTAGTGTTTGATTGGGGGTTTTTAATTTGTTCCTTTTCTAGCATTTTTAGTTGCAAGCCCAATTCATTGACCTTCTCTTTCTCTATTTTATACAAATAGGCCTCTAGAGATATGAGATTTCCCCTTATTACCGCTTTGGCTGCATCCCATACATTTTGGTATGATGTCTCATTATTATCATTTTCTTGGATGAAGTTATTAATTATGTCTATAATTTGCTGTTTCACCCAATCATTCTTTAGTATGAGATTATTTAGTTTCCAATTATTTTTTGGTCTACTTTCCTGTGGCTTTTTATTGAATGTAATTTTCAATGCATCATGGTCTGAAAAGGATGCATTCACTATTTCTGCCTTACTGCATTTGAGTTTGAGGTTTTTATGTCCTAATATATGATCAATTTTTGTATAAGTTCCATGAACTGCTGAAAAGAAGGTGTACTCCTTTCTGTCCCCATTACATTTTCTCCAGAGATCTATCATATCTAATTTTTCTAGTATTCTATTTATCTCTTTGACTTCTTTCTTATTTATTTTGTGGTTTGATTTATCTAATTCTGAGAGTGCAAGGTTGAGATCTCCCACTATTATAGTTTTACTGTCTATTTCTTCTTGCAGCTCTCTTAATTTCTCTTTTAGGAATTTAGATGCTACACTACTTGGTGCATATATATTTAATATAGATACTTCTTCATTATTCATTCTACCCTTTAGCAAGATATAGTGCCCTTCCTTATCTCTTTTGATTAGATCAATTTTTGCTTTAGCTTGATCTGAGATCAGGATGGCTACCCCTGCTTTTTTGGCTTCACCTGAAGCATAGTAGATTTTGCTCCAACCTTTTACCTTTAACCTGCATGTATCACCCCGCTTCAGGTGTGTTTCCTGTATACAACATATTGTAGGATTCTGGCTTTTAATCCATTCTGCTAACCGCTTCCTCTTTATAGAGGAGTTTACCCCGTTCACATTTATGGTTAAAATGACCAATTCTGTATTACTTGCCATCTTGTTAACCCCGGTTTATGCTTTTCTCCCTTCTTACTCCCTTACCCCCTCCCTTACCCCCCTTCCCAGTATTAAGCTTGTGAGCTCCCCTTGTTTCTCACAGCCCTCCCTTTTTCAGTATCCCTCCCCCCCCTTAGAGTTCCCCCCCCCAACTTGCCCCTTTCCCTCCCAGTTACCGTATTCCCTTCCACTTAGCTTATTCCTTCCTTTTTCACTTTTCCCTTCTCACTTTTCAATGAGGTGGGAGAAGTTTCACCATAGATTGAATATGTCTAAAATTCTTCTCTTAATGCCAATTCTGAAAGCAGTAAAATACTCACTATTTTCATTCCTCTCCATTCTTTCTCTCAGATATACTAGGTTTTCTTTGCCTCTTCATGAAATGTAGTACCCCCACTTTCCCTTTTTTCTAGTACAATGTCCTTTCCACAACTAGTTTCTAGAACAAGGTATACATGTATTCTTTATACATCTTTACAGCCGAAATATAGTTCCCAAGATTAATCTTTACCTTTTTAGATTTCTCTTGAGTTCTGTGCTTGTAGATCAAATTTTTTGTTAAGTTCTGGCTTTTTCATCAGAAATAGATGAAATTCGCTTATTTCGTTGAATGTCCATCTTCTTCCCTGGAAAAAGATGCTCAATCTCGCTGGGTAAGTTATTTTTGGTTGCATACCAAGTTCCTTAGCCTTTCGGAATATCATATTCCAGGCCCTTCGATCCTTTAATGTGGATGCTGCCAGATCCTGGGTGATCCTTATTGTGGCTCCTTGATACTTGAATTGGGTTTTTCTAGCCGCTTGCAGTATTTTTTCCTTTGCCTGAGGGTTCTGGCATTTGGCCACTATATTCCTTGGTGTTTTGATTTTAGGATCCCTTTCAGTAGGGGATCGATGAATTCTTTCAATGTCTATTTTACCTTCTGTTTCTATGACTTCTGGGCAGTTCTCTTTGATAATTTCCTGGAAGATAGTGTTCAGGCTTTTTTTTTCATCATACTTTTCTGGAAGTCCGATGATTCTCAGGTTGTCTCTCCTGGATCTGTTTTCCAGGTCTGTTGTCTTCCCCAGAAGGTATTTCACATCCTTTTCCATTGTTTGATTTTTTTGGATTTGCTTGACTGATTCTTCTTGTCTCCTCGAGTCATTCAATTCCAATTGTTCGACCCTGATTTTCAGTGAGGTATTTTCTTCACTCACTTTTTTAAGATCTTTTTCTAATTGTCCAATTGAGTTCTTTTGTTCTGTGGAATTTTTTTCCATTTCGCCAATTTTGTTTTTTAGAGAGCTGTTTTCTGTTTCCAGTTCACTAATCCTATTTTTCAAGGATTTGGTTTCTTTATCCACTCTCTCTTTAACTGACTTCTCCAGGCTCTTTTGCCAAGCCTCCCTCTCCTTTTGCAGAGCCTCCCTCTCCTTTTCCCATTTTTCTTCTAGCTCCCTTGTGAGAGCCTTTTTAATTTCCTCCATGAGATTCATCTGTGCTGAGGGACCTAAGGTCTCTTCCTTCGGGGATTCACCTGGGGACTGTTTGTTTTTAGTCTCCTCAGGGTTTGGAGTCTGCTCTTTATCTGTATAAAAGCTGTCCAGGGTTAAATTCTTTTTCAGTTTCTTGCTCATTCTGTCTATTTATCAAAGACAAACTATCAAAGAAACAGAAGGAAAAAAAACCCCTTGAATGGAGGCTGCTTTCTTTGGGGGAGGGGCAGGGTATTCGTGAGGCACAGGTCCTACTGTGCTATGGCGCCTGCGCACTGAGATCCGAGCGCTCTGAGATCCGAGCGGGCTAAGACACTGTGGGGAGGGGTGGCCAGGTCCCGAGAAACTCCAGCTGTTTGGGATTGTATTCTTCACTCCCGGTGTTTTTAGCTTCTCTGCTGGGCTGCTGACTTGCTCCTATAGCAAAGCTCTCGTCGCAGAGACGGCTGCGATCGCGTCCTACCCCCCTCTCCGCTCCACCCGGTTCTGAGCTGCTATCTGTGCTCTGGTTGCAGCTGCTGCTGCCCGCAGACTGCTTCCAAATACCGTCCCCGCCCTCGCGCAAAAACAGACCTTTCTTGACGAGTCTCAAGGATGGTTTCTCTTGGTAAGTAATTGTATGGTTTTTTTTCAGTCGAGCATTAATTCAGAGGCATGAAATGAAATGAATAGTGAGAGAAAAACACGGAGATTACACAGAAGTGTATTTCCTCTCCGCCATCTTGGCCGGAAGTCCTAATTCAGAAATTCTAACCCTTTTTTTGTGTGTGCCATAGATCCTTTGAGTAGGTTGATGAAATCTGTCATCCCCTTCTCAGAAAAATAATTTTATGTAATAGAAGGAAATGCTCAATTTCAGTTTGAGGTTAGCAAAAAAAAATGTTAAAAATATGTGTGTATATGTATACATATATGTGTATACATATATATGTGTGTATAGATGGATAAATAGCTAGATAGATATATATGTGGATATATATTCATACATAAAAATTCAACAACTGAAATTTCTCTAAGGTCCACTTATGAGTCCATGGACCCCAGGTTAAGGGTCTTCATTGTTCTAATATCCAGATTCTTAAACTGTGGTTCAAAACTCCATATGGGTCTTGCAACTGAATGTGGGGGTCATGAAATTATGATTTATTACCAGTAAATGTTTGATTTCTGTCCTTATTTTATATATCTACATACCCAAGATCTATCTTATAAAAACTTCTCAGATGAAAAACAGTTGAATTTTCAAAATAAGAAACTGATTAAAATTAGAGATTAAAATTAGAGAATTACACCAGCAGTGCAAAGCAAGGATTGGAATCCAGCTTGTCCAAGTTCAAATCCAGCATTCTTTCCCTTAAGCCATGTTGTCAGCAAGCCCCTTCTCTGTTGAAATCACATGGAAATATCAACTGATTCCTGGCACATTAAGGGTTGTTCTGAATGTGTTTTGCTGGAGAAAGGAAAAAGAAAAGGCAAGAAAAGAAACCCACAAATTGGACTTGACTTTCAGAGGGTTCCCCAGGACATGGAAGGCTTTGACTTTATTGATTTGGGCCTAAGGACTAGGAGGCCTAGTGACAGCTTCTGAATTCTGCAGATTAGCTGAAGAGACAAACAAACACGATAAAAGAAAACCAAAGAGATGGTATCAAACAACTGTAATCTATTGTGCCCGGGAAAGTGCACTTGAACAATGGCTACAATCACATCTGATAGCATAATACACGCTTTACTGGCAACAATTTGCCTCTGAGGGAGAGACAACACATCACACATACTGAGACCATCAAGACAAAGATGACTTTACATTTTTTCCCCACAAACACTGTCTCTTAACTGAGAATTTCTGAGCTTGTGTATGGGCAATTGAGTTTGATATGTGTGAGGGCAACAGGGGAGGACAAGGAGAGGGGCACTGAAATGTACACTGGAGAAGATGCTATTTGGGTGAATAAATGAAGGGGATGTAGGGAGGAAGGATTCAAGTGAGTGCCAATTTAATTAGAATAAAGGGCGCAGGCATTTCTCTTAAGGGCATATTTTATTGAGAAGAATGGGTACATTCTGAGAGGAAAGTGAGTGGCTCTAACTTAAGAGCCTGGAATTGTCTACAAGATGATGGGCAGTGAGAGTCTGACTTTCCAACATGGTCTATCAGAATGAGCTGTGAAAAGGGTTCAATCCTTTGCTAGCATTTTCTCTCCATTTTTTTTCCTCACCAGTGTATTCTAAAGGAAATTTCTCCTTCCCTCCCCAGCCCCAATAGTCATGGAAGGCCAGAGAGAAGAGCTGTTAGATCTTTAGTTTCTAGCCAATGTTTACTTATTTCCTTTACTGAATATTAGATTTTCCGGGCCTTTTATTCTAGTAAGTTGATTTAAAAAAAATTGTTGTTGTTCAAGATAAATATGGAAATATGTTTAAAAGGATTGTACATGTTTAACCTATATCAGATTGCTTGTTGTCTTGCCGAGTGTGGAGGAAAGGAAGGGAGGGAGAAAAATTTGTCACACAAAATCTTAGAAAAATGAATGTTGGAAACTATTTTTACGTGTATTTTGGGAAAATAAAATACCATTGAGAAAAAAATAAAATAAAGTTTTGTTGTTGTTGTAAGGATTTGTAATTTCATGGGTATAAGAAACTTTGTGTCTGGGGAACACCCTTCACCAATTCAGGTTTGTACCTACTTTGCAATTTTTAATCTTTGAAAGTTATTTAAGTGAGTCAGAATTATTTGTCAGAGGATGGACTTGAATTAAGATCATTCTGGATCCAGGGTTACCTCTTTTTATACTAGATCAGGGCTTCTTAAACTTTTTTCTACTCATGACTCCTTTTCATCCAAGACATTTTTTGTGAAATCCTGAGTATATAGGTATATAAAATAGGTATACAAATCTATCGATAATAAATTTCATAATGAAATTTATTTTAAAACAATTCTTTGGTAAACATATAATTTTACCATTTATTAAAGATGAAAGAAAATTTGCATACAAATGAGATGGATGTGTTTGTTTGTTTTAAATAAAGAATTAAATCTTGGTAGAATATTTGATAACTTTTACTGTTACCAAATTTTTTGTGATCTCCACATTCAGGGTTGTGATCCAGTTTAAGAAGCTTTGTAGTACACCAATAGTGTCAAACCAATTAGAAATGGGCCACCAAAACCGTATATTAGGATCTCTGTGGGTTATACATTGACTTAGCTTTAAAATGTATTATCTATTTCAATGGTATTTTTATTCATTTTGTTAAATATTTCCTAATTATATTTTAATCAGGTTTGAACCACACTCAGGGATGTTATGAGCCTCTTGGGGACTAGACATCTCTGAACTAGAACACTGATATCCCTCAGGGGTTTGTAGAGTTAACATCAATAATTCCTAAACTCCATTGTTTAGTATCAGCCTTTTAGAGGGAGAAGATTTCCTTAACAAGGTGCTCCTTCAACAGGGAAGATGGACAACAGAATGATCCTATGATTGCAGGAGTCAACCATGTCATGAGAGAATGGAGATAACCAAAGACATGAACTTTGCCAAACCTATTATTTTTTAGATGGTTAGATAGTACAGGCACATTTAGAAGGGGAATTGTTTGTTCAGCAGCCTTTCAAAATATATCTAATAGGCTATTTGAGTGCTTTCAGATAATCTGTTTGTTCATGTATTCCTGCAAATATTTTGTAGCTTATAAGCATTATGGGAGAAATAAAAGTTGCTTCATGCCTAATATCCATATTAATAAGCATTTATTTTTCTTGCCTGCCCAACCACCCATTTCCCCATTAAAAAGCAGAAGTAAAACCTGTGTAACAAATACTCATAGCCAAACAAAACAAATTCTCTTATTAGCCATATGTGTCTGTCTGTATATTTATGTGTGTTTTATTTTGTCTGTTATATCCATCACCTTTTTGTTAGAAGGTTGATAGCATTCATCATCAGTCCTCTGGAATCTTACATGATCATTTCATTGATCAAAGTTCTTAAGTTTTTAAAAAATATTCATCTTTAAAATGTTCTTGTATATCCATTATTTCTGCTTCTGTTCACTCCATTGCATCAGTTCTTTCAAGTTTTCCCAAATTTCTCTGAAACTGTTCTTTTAGTCCTTTCTTATGGTATCAGCGTATTCCATTACATTTAAATAAACAGTTTGTTCTGTCATTCCTGAATTGATGTTTCCTTCTTTAGTTTATACTTTTTTGACATTATAAACAAAGTGACTATACATATATAGTATATATATGTATGTATGTATGTATATGTCACACACACACACACACACACACACATATATATATATATATATTTGTGTAAAGGGAAACTTTTTCCTTTTTATTTGATTTCTAAGGGATAAAGATAGATCTATTAGGAATATCATATGTTACAAATTACTTTCCAGAATGGCTTCACTCCTTCATAGCACCAATATTATGTGTCTGTTTTCCCAAAGTCCTCACAGCACTGATCTGATATTTGGAAGATAGAATCTCAGAATTGCTTTAATTTGGATTTCCTTAGTTATTAGTGATTTGGAACAATTTTTTTTCATAAAACTATTGAAAGTCTTGAACTTTGGCTAAGACAATTGCTATTAAGTGACTTGCCCAGGGTCACACAGCTAGGAAGTGTTAAGTATCTGAGATCAAATTTGAACTCAGGTCCTCTTGACTTCAGGGCTGGTGCTACCTATTCATATCTTTTGATTTTATCAATTGGGGAATGTCTCTTATAATAAATTTGAAACAATTTTTAATATAGAATATCCTAAAAATCTTAATGAAACTTAGCTTAAAAGTGGCCCTATTAAAATTGCATTAAGGTTTTTAGGTCATCCTCTATATTTTGAGAATGAGAATTTTATCAAAAAAAATCTGCAAGGGTAGCTAAATGGTACAGTGAATACAGCACCTACTTAACACTTACTAGTCCTCTGACCCTGAGCAAGTCACCTAACCTTAACTACCTCAAAACTCCTCCTTACCCCCAAAATGGAACAAAAACACTTCATAAATTTATTTTTCCTTTAGCTAACTGTTTCTTCTTCCATCTTAATTGCATTTGCCTTATTTATGTAAAAAAAACACTTTAAAATTATATGTATTTAACATTTTTCCATTATATCTTCTATAATTCATTCTATCCCCTATTTGGTCATACAATCATCTTTTATTCATAGATGTAAAAGGTAATTTCTTCATTGTGCCTCTAATTTGTTTATAACACAATCTTTGATATCAAAGTCATGAGCCCTTCCACAATCCTGTGCTGTTTGTACAATGTAGTATAATTGCTCCTGGGCCATGTGAGCTTTCAGGTGAACACAGAGTCACAGTCACATCCCTTTCTTTTGAGTGGTCCTTCTGTCCATCCCTTAAAGAGGTGAGACATGGCATCTCAAATATACCATATCCACAGTGCTCCTTCCCAAATGCTCCCAGCATGCTACCACTGACTCAAAAACACAAATAGAAACAGAAATGCAAACCAGTTTTTTTTAAACTTCTTTTCAGAAATGCTTCCTGGATCATAGAATCAACAGCATCTGACCATTTAAGGCAATCATTAATAGAAATTCACCACTAGAATGCCAGGTCTGCGAGTTAGCCCATGCTAGAAGAGTAGATACATTTACAATAGGAGAATCTTTCTGTTACTGGTTTTAGACAATGTGGGAAAATATGCAGGACTCACCTGCAAAGGAAGAATTGGTAGGGTCTTGGCCCAGAAAATTCAGATGCTTTGGCCAGGTCACAGAAGTAATAAGCAACAAAGGAGGAATTTGAACCCAGGTTTTTCCGCTCCAAAGCCAATATTCTTTCCACTTTACCAAATTTCTCACGTTACACTTGGGCAAACAGAGACAAGTGACTTTCATTGAGTTTTGAGTCTGAAATTGATTTTGAGATAGCCCTAGGAAAAAATCCTCTTAATCTCCTACTATAAACTCTTGTTGTCAGACTGCTTTCCAATATTTAGTGGGGCCAAGTGGAGGATTTCAGAAAACTGCAGAACCATATACTAGTTAGATTAGAAGAGATTTTTAAAACATCACTGAATCTAATCCTCTCATTTTACCCAAGAAGAAACTAAGGTGTCAAATCATTAAATTACTTGCCCAGGATCCTACAGCTAGTAATTATCTGAAGCAATATTTGAATTCAGATCTTTCTGACTCTTAAGTCCTGAACTCTATCCACTGAACTATGCTGCCTATGAATTCCAACTGCTTTTGGGAAGCAGTCATATAGAAGAAAAATAAAGTTTAAGGACAGAGTTAAGCTCTATGTTATAAAACATTTTTCCAACAACCAGCAGAATATCTTGTATATAGCAGGACTTAATACATATTTGTTGAATTGATGATTTAAATGGAATTAAAAATTCAAAAATAAAGTAACTAGAACCTGAAACACAAACTTACTTTTTTCCAACTAGCACTTTTTTGGGGGGTGATGCTACAAGGTGGTGCATCAATTTCCTGAGTAAAAACTGCAAGTGACCCCAAGGATAAGAGTACAACTAAGGGAGTGGATAGACACTGAGCCAGGAGTCAGGAAGATCAAATATGGCCTCAGACACTTATTAGCCATGTGACTCTGGGCAAGTCACTTAACTCTATTTGCCTCAATTCCTCATCTGTAAAATGAATTGGAGAAGGAAGTGACAACCCACTCCAGTTTTTCAGCCAAGAAAATCTCTAATTGAGTCACAAAGAATCAGACATCACTAAACAACAAAGAACAAAGAGCTACATTATAGGCATAGGTAGGCTTCAGCATATAGTTCATAATGATTTATATATATATATATATATATATATATATTTATATATTTATTTATTTATTTATATAT